>NC_088216.1:21649861-21882361 GCF_036934945.1 Oncorhynchus masou masou
ATGTCTGTTCTCTCTGTAAGGACATGTTCCAGCCAGCCTGGCCCTCCACTGATATGTCTGTTCTCTCTGTAAGGACATGTTCCAGCCAGCCTGGCCCTCCACTGATATGTCTGTTCTCTCTGTAAGGACATGTTCCAGCCAGCCTGGCCCTCCACTGATATGTCTGTTCTCTCTGTCATGTTCCAGCCAGCCTGGCCCTCTCTCTGTTCTCTCTGTAAGGACATGTTCCAGCCAGCCTGGCCCTCCACTGATATGTCTGTTCTGTAAGGACATGTTCCAGCCAGCCTGGCCCTCCACTGATATGTCTGTTCTCTCTGTAAGGACATGTTCCAGCCAGCCTGGCCCTCCACTGATATGTCTGTTCTCTCTGTAAGGACATGTTCCAGCCAGCCTGGCCCTCCACTGATATGTCTGTTCTCTCTGTAAGGACATGTTCCAGCCAGCCTGGCCCTCCACTGATATGTCTGTTCTCTCTGTAAGGACATATTCCAGCCAGCCTGGCCCTCCACTGATATGTCTGTTCTCTCTGTAAGGACATGTTCCAGCCAGCCTGGCCCTCCACTGATATGTCTGTTCTCTCTGTAAGGACATGTTTTCCACTGATATGTCTGTTCTCTCTGTAAGGACATGTTCCAGCCAGCCTGGCCCTCCACTGATATGTCTGTTCTCTCTGTAAGGACATGTTCCAGCCAGCCTGGCCCTCCACTGATATGTCTGTTCTCTCTGTAAGGACATGTTCCAGCCAGCCTGGCCCTCCACTGATATGTCTGTTCTCTCTGTAAGGACATGACCAGCCTGGCCCTCCACTGATATGTCTGTTCTCTCTGTAAGGACATGTTCCAGCCAGCCTGGCCCTCCACTGATATGTCTGTTCTCTCTGTAAGGACATGTTCCAGCCAGCCTGGCCCTCCACTGATATGTCTGTTCTCTCTGTAAGGACATCCTGTCCATTTTTGGAAGCCTGGCCCTCCACTGATATGTCTGTTCTCTCTGTAAGGACATAAAAAGCCAGCCTGGCCCTCCACTGATATGTCTGTTCTCTCTGTAAGGACATGTTCCAGCCAGCCTGGCCCTCCACTGATATGTCTGTTCTCTCTGTAAGGACATGTTCCAGCCAGCCTGGCCCTCCACTGATATGTCTGTTCTCTCTGTAAGGACATGTTCCAGCCAGCCTGGCCCTCCACTGATATGTCTGTTCTCTCTGTAAGGACATGTTCCAGCCAGCCTGGCCCTCCACTGATATGTCTGTTCTCTCTGTAAGGACATGTTCCAGCCAGCCTGGCCCTCCACTGATATGTCTGTTCTCTCTGTAAGGACATGTTCCAGCCAGCCTGGCCCTCCACTGATATGTCTGTTCTCTCTGTAAGGACATTGTCAGCCAATCCTGGCCCTCCACTGATATGTCTGTTCTCTCTGTAAGGACATGTTCCAGCCAGCCTGGCCCTCCACTGATATGTCTGTTCTCTCTGTAAGGACATGTTCCAGCCAGCCTGGCCCTCCACTGATATGTCTGTTCTCTCTGTAAGGACATGTTCCAGCCAGCCTGGCCCTCCACTGATATGTCTGTTCTCTCTGTAAGGACATGTTCCAGCCAGATATGTCTGTTCTGTAAGGACATGTTCCAGCCAGCCTCCCTCCACTGATATGTCTGTTCTCTGTAAGGACATGTTCCAGCCAGCCTGGCCCTCCACTGATATGTCTGTTCTCTCTGTAAGGACATGTTCCAGCCAGCCTGGCCCTCCACTGATATGTCTGTTCTCTCTGTAAGGACATGTTCCAGCCAGCCTGGCCCTCCACTGATATGTCTGTTCTGTTCTGGCCCTCCACTGATATGTCTGTTCTCTCTGTAAGGACATGTTCCAGACAGCCTGGCCCTCCACTGATATGTCTGCTATACGCCACTCCACAGTCACTCCATATTAGCCTCATCGTGCTAACAGGCTAGCTAGGGCCTTGTCTGTACTGGGGGGAAAACGGACGCTTCGGATCTGAAGAACTGGGTCGTCATTGTGGCCTAATTGCCTTGGAATGTGCTGATGCTGGGTGTTCTAGAAGGTTCGCTCTGATCTGACGCCGCCATTGTTTTCTTGTCCTTTTTTCTCTCCTTCGTCCCCTTCTCCTGCTGCTTAATGCTCCTTTTATATACGTGCTGTGAACAGCAACAGTGCTGAGGGGTGACATCGCTGACACTTTTGTGACATCGCATTCGTAACTGGAGAGAGTGTTAGTGTCGATCAAACAGGGGTTGTTATTGCGTTAACCTTTGAGTGACCTAGGTAACACTTGCACCCGCAGCAATTGCGTCATCTCTTGGCCTGAGCAGCTGTTTCCTGTTTCTTCACCTGGATCTGCTGATTATGGTAGTTCTTCTTCTGTCCTTCTTTGACTAATAGAAGTGCCGTTATGTTTTTTTTATGAAGACTTCTGTCCTCCGATGGCCCGAGGTAAGTGTCTGACTGTCTGCTATTGAATATAGTTGTTCTTCTGTCCCTCGTCGACATTCAATGACTCAGTGCCATGGCAGTTTTCAAAAGACACACTGTGTCTGTCCGACGCTCAGATATTCGGTGGGTGATAGAGTACGTTCACACATCCTGTCCATTTTTGGAAGCGCCATTTGCCTTTCAATCACTTATAATAAATAAAAAAAACACCATCCCAATTTTATGAAGATGTTCGACGGCACCTACTGTGTGACTTTCTGACTATCGTGACTATGACACAGTATATTCTGTGTCTTATACAGTACGTCTATGCTATTTTTAGAATAACCTTTGACCTTTTGAAACTCAGTCTTTAAGCAAAAAGGACTCAAACTTACACAAGGTGATAACAAAAAGGTCCAACTTCCCTGGCACCCTTCATTGTCACCAATCCCACATTGGCCGACTTATAGAGACCTTTATTGTTGCGCTCGTTTAAAGCAGGAGATTTGTATCCAGTGGTAGTTGTTTTGATGCTGATTACTATGACTACTTCTTAATAGGGTTCTGGGTGTTTGTCCAGTTCTGCTTCTATTCTGGGTGTTTGTCCAGTTCTGCTTCTGTTCTGGGTGTTTGTCCAGTTCTGCTTCTATTCTGGGTGTTTGTCCAGTTCTGCTTCTGTTCTGGGTGTTTGTCCAGTTCTGCTTCTATTCTGGGTGTTTGTCCAGTTCTGCTTCTATGCTGGGTGTTTGTCCAGTTCTGCTTCTGTTCTGGGTGTTTGTCCAGTTCTGCTTCTGTTCTGGGTGTTTGTCCAGTTCTGCTTCTGTTCTGGGTGTTTGTCCAGTTCTGCTTCTGTTCTGGGTGTTTGTCCAGTTCTGCTTCTGTTCTGGGTGTTTGTCCAGTTCTGCTTCTGTTCTGGGTGTTTGTCCAGTTCTGCTACTGTTCTGGGTGTTTGTCCAGTTCTGCTTCTGTTCTGGGTGTTTATCCAGTTCTGCTTCTGTTCTGGGTGTTTGTCCAGTTCTGCTTCTGTTCTGGGTGTTTGTCCAGTTCTGCTTCTGTTCTGGGTGTTTGTCCAGTTCTGCTTCTGTTCTGGGTGTTTGTCCAGTTCTGCTTCTGTTCTGGGTGTTTGTCCAGTTCTGCTTCTGTTCTGGGTGTTTGTCCAGTTCTGCTTCTGTTCTGGGTGTTTGTCCAGTTCTGCTTCTGTTCTGGGTGTTTGTCCAGTTCTGCTTCTGTTCTGGGTGTTTGTCCAGTTCTGCTTCTGTTCTGGGTGTTTGTCCAGTTCTGCCTCTGTTCTGGGTGTTTGTCCAGTTCTGCTTCTGTTCTGGGTGTTTATCCAGTTCTGCTTCTGTTCTGGGTGTTTGTCCAGTTCTGCTTCTGTTCTGGGTGTTAGTCCAGTTCTGCTACTGTTCTGGGTGTTTGTCCAGTTCTGCTTCTGTTCTGGGTGTTTGTCCAGTTCTGCTTCTGTTCTGGGTGTTTGTCCAGTTCTGCCTCTGTTCTGGGTGTTTGTCCAGTTCTGCTTCTGTTCTGGGTGTTTGTCCAGTTCTGCTACTGTTCTGGGTGTTTGTCCAGTTCTGCTTCTGTTCTGGGTGTTTGTCCAGTTCTGCTTCTGTTCTGGGTGTTTGTCCAGTTCTGCTTCTGTTCTGGGTGTTTGTCCAGTTCTGCTTCTGTTTTGGGTGTTTGTCCAGTTCTGCTTCTGTTCTGGGTGTTTGTCCAGTTCTGCTTCTGTTCTGGGTGTTTGTCCAGTTCTGCTTCTGTTCTGGGTGTTTGTCAGTTCTGCTATTGTTCTGGGTGTTTGTTCAGTTCTGCTTCTGTTCTGGGTGTTTGTCCAGTTCTGCTTCTGTTCTGGGTGTTTGTCCAGTTCTGCTTCTGTTCTGGGTGTTTGTCCAGTTCTGCTTCTGTTCTGGGTGTTTGTCCAGTTCTGCTTCTGTTCCGTGACTTTGGGAGTGTTCTTGCCAGACAGACCAATTTTACGGTCCTTGTGACTGTTTCTGTTCCAGAGTGTTCCTTGCCAGACAGACCAATTTTACGGTCCTTGTGACTGTTTCTGTTCCGGAGTGTTCTTGCCAGACAGACCATTCTGACAGCTCTTGTTTCCTTGCCCCTGTCCTTTAAGTGTGATGATTATGACTCCCAGTCACTCCCTATAAGCGGAAGTCTCTCTTAGCGTCTTGTATGGGGAGGGGGTGTTATATGTTAGAAGGGGATAGCTGATGAAAATAGTGTGTCATCATTATTTTTCCCGGTGTCAACCCCCCTCTCTGGGTAATAACTCTGGGTAATAACTCTGGGCCTAACCGATGCTGCCTCATTGTAGACTGAAACTTGAACTTTGGGCATCTGAAACTCACTTCGAAACTGTTTGAATCAGACAAGACAAGTGTTGCTTCAAATGTCTAATGTTAGTAATTTAAATTTGTGTATCAATCAGCAGAGGGAAATCTTAGAGATTAAATCTTTATTCATCAGTGGAAATTATTTCACCGGTAGATCACGTGTCTCTTTTGGCTGCTAAAGCTCTTTGTGAATACAATAATATAATGACTTCTGAATGAGAATGTGTGACCTCAGCCTCATGCATACATTGAGCGACTCGATGCACGAAGTAGAAAAAAACATCCCTTCCTCTCTCTCGCTCTCGCAGTGCACCTGGACTGCAGTTAATGCATGTCAAGTATCGTCACCTTCCAACCCAGGCGTTCACTTCATGTTAATATAGTCATCTGATCTTAGGCCTATTGTTCTGTCTGCTAGAGTAGAAGGAGAACCAGGGGCACGGGCCAGGCCTCAGACTCCCTTCATGCCTCAGATGGTGCACTCTTCCTGGGAAGAGAACCTACGCATGCTGGGGTCACCAATTGCGCAACCAGGGAAAACCTCAACATCCATCCCAGTGTTTAGCGTGACAATTACCATATGAGTTGACAAGACTGGGGACCAGGCCAGTATTTTCTCCCTAGTGCTGACAAGAGTTTTAACCTTCACATCAATCCAAACAACTTTCACGCCAGCAGCTGTTTGAGGCTCCTAATAACTGGCAGCTGAGGACCTATCAGAGATCTAATGATGCAATATTAAGTATCATCTTTAATGTAATAGACGTATACTCTTTTAAGACTTCTATAGCGTTAGCTTGAACCGGGAGAGTCGATTTTGTGAGCGAGATTTTATGGGGATTGAAGAAGCCATGTGCTAGCGGGTGCCTGAAGCTTGTCACTGGAGATCTTCGTCGTAAAAGTGAAGCTTGCTTTTTTTTAACACTGTGTTTTCCTTGCTCCGTGCTGCTAAAGTTTTTACAGTGGGCTAATTAAGGGCTGTAAACGTTTATATTGTTATTGCTGTTGTTAGTCCATTAGAAGTTGAGAAAGTAGCTGCAGACGAAGGAGAGGGAGAGTTGGGTGGCTCGGTCTAGTGAGGGTGTCAAGAGTGTGTCGGGACTATTCTCCTTCAGAGGGCCCTCTGGAATCGGAGCCATTCCAACATCTGTGAGCGGCGGAGAGAAAGAGAGAAGAAGAAGAGAGAGAGGGCAGGGTCTTTATTATACTGTTACCTCAGTGTGAAGTAGAGGTTTTTAATTGACTTTCCCTAATTAAGAATGGAGACCGTGCAATGATATAAAAAATAATACAGTCAGATGTCATTTTAATGACCCTCCCAATACTAACTAAATTGTTGTTCAGTAGGAAAAGTTCAGCGGTTAAACTTTGGGTTGTACCACACTAGGGATTTTGATGTCGTCGAACCATTTTAACGCCATCCCAATAGCGTAGACGTCTGTGGTAGATATTTGGTTTGAAAAACACTAGGAGTATTGATATACACAACCATTTTAAAGACCTTCCCAATAGCAGGCCTAACTGTTGCTCAGCAGCAGAACTTCAGTGTCAGTTTGTGCACAACTCAGATGCGGCACGCTCCCTCTAGCTATCGAGACGGTAGATTTAACAGAGTGCCTTGAGAGAATTTCCCTACTGTGTGATCCTGGGGAAATCAAAAATCAAAATCCATTTGGGTTTTTATTGCCCGCTGTTTGACGATCTGAGACATGTTTTTTGCTGTTGTAGCATTGTTGGTGACATAACCCAGTATTCTGTTAACAGGACGAGCAGAGGCTTGAATTCTGTTTCAGACAGGGTGTGTTTGAGATTACTCAGTTTGTTCACAATGCCGAGAGGAGAAGGAGAAATGTTCTGTTTGTGTAGTGTGGCTAGATGATGACTGTACTGGCCATGACTATTGCAAGAGCATAAACTCTTATTTTGTTCTGTAGTGTCTTGTAAACCCATGTGGGCTGGACAATTCTTGTTTTTTTCACAGGACATTGTGCTCCAATGTGCTGGGAATGTACTTTGTTAATGACCAAGGTATTTACATGTGCTCTTACCCAGAGCATACATTTCCATACTGGTTGCCCATGTGAACTGAACCCACAACCCTAGCATTGCAAGCACCATGCTCGACCAACTCAGCCACACGGGACCATTGTATTGTCACTTGTTTGGCGCTGCTTTTAGCGAAGCACTTAGCTTGGCTTCTCAGGCCTGAATCAGGGGATGATGGACGGGACAGTAGCAACAAAAGGGCCTCAGACAGACAGCACAGTAGCTGCCTGTCTTTGATCTCTTTGCTGAGTCTTTGTCAGGTGTCCAACACAAATGAATAGAGAGTCAAATAAAATACTTCATCAAAGACCTGAAGCTACTTAATGTCCAGGTTCCTTGTTCCTGAACCATGGGCCAGGGGTATTTCAAAAGCATTGTAACTAGGGCCAGGAGTATTTCGAGAGCATTGTAACTAGGGCCAGGAGTATTTCTAAAGCATTGTAACTAGGGCCAGGAGTCTTTCTAGAGAAGGGCTGCCCAACCCTCTTCCTGGAGATCTACTGTCCTGTAGGTTTTCAGTTCAACCCTAATTAAGCATATCTGATTCAGCTAGTTAAGGTCTTGTTGAGCAGCTAATTAGTAGAAACAGGTGTGTTAAATTAGGGTTGGACTGAAAACCCACAGGACAGTAGATCTCCAGGAAAAGGGTTGGACAGCCCTCTTCTAACTAGGGCCAGGAGTATTACCTGACCTCCAGATCTGACCAGCTGTGCGTATTTTGTATGTTATCGAACTTGATCTTCTTACCCAACCCACATGTGTGCACAAACAAGGCCCAAGAAACCACTGCCCCAGCCCCCTCAGCTGCACCGTCCCTTACCCACCTGCCACACGTGCTACCCCCATTTGTGTCCCCTGGCACGCCCCAGCCTCGCTTACATCTGTTCCACATGCCTTGATAGTTTAGGCCTGTTTAAATAAGAGAGCAAGCAGACCACAGTAATATTTTTAGCTGCACAGGGGGACAAACAAACAAATTCACAAAGGCTTTCTGACTGGCTTTCCGACTGGTTTTCTGAGCTAACAGGAGCTCAAAGTTAGAGACAGTGGAAATCCATTGCAGCTTAGTGTTGAGCTATTTGCTTCCTGCCTCTTCAGCAGTCATATTTTCATCTGTGTTGTCTTGTCTCAAGAGCTTTAAAGTGGCTTCGCCTAGCTAACCTAGCTTAGCTAGCTGGTTGACACGGTTGTTTAAATAGTTTTCTTTCTGGAGTAAGAAGAAACATTTTTGGTTGTCCTTTTTTCCTTTTTAGTTCAAAGGAATGTGGGGCAGTACCAAATATAAAATATGTGTCATAACAAAAATATTAAATAGGAGAGTTCCTTTGAACACTGAATGATTTGGGCCAGTTCTAGCATCAAAGGTACCCTGTGGAGATATGGGGGGTTCATTCTGACAATGACTTATTTAGATGGGGGATGTATATCATTTTTATTAACGGTGTGTGTGTGATCTGAATGACAAAGGGCAGCTGGCTTGGGTGTGTTGGCAGAAGCACCTCCCTCGCCCGTTCAACTCCACCACTACTCACTGGTGTGTTGGCAGAAGCACCTCCCTCGCCCGTTCAACTCCACCACTACTCACTGGTGTGTTGGCAGAAGCACATCCCTCGCCCGTTCAACTCCACCACTACTCACTGGTGTGTTGGCAGAAGCACATCCCTCGCCCGTTCAACTCCACCACTACTCACTGTCGTGCCTTGCTGTGATTACGATTGGACCCCATCAGCTGCTTCACACTCACACGTTCCCCGACACACATGCCTACCACCCAAACATGTGTGCAACCTGCCCAAACATGTATGGATGCACCCACCCACTGCCCACACACATTCTCCCGTTATGTTGTCACTGGTCACCCGGTTCACAGTCAGATGGTCACAACTGGCAGATCACAAGTGACAGAAACTTTCTTACTCCTCCTCTTGTTTTTCCCACCTGTTCACCCCGTCTGGAATATTACAATATGCGCTAAAACCCTTTCAGTAGCCATACGTCAGATTGTTCCAAACTGAGATGCTATAGGCTCCTCTCTTTTCCTCCACTGGTCCCCAGAACAGGCTCTACTCAGCGGGCAGCGGCGATTCATCCTCAGTACAACCAGAAGCCCCCCCCACACACACCCACACACACACACACACACACACCCTAAACCAGAACTCTAATTGGAAGCCTAATTAGGGGGAAATGGGATGCCAGGGAGAAAAAAAGAGGGGAGGGGGATGGAGGGGATGGAGGGGATGGAGGGGATGGCCGATGCATCAGATTGGCAGTGAGAACTCAAAAATAGCCCATGACCTCGTCGTCATCTGCTCATCTGCCACCGGTGTCCACAGACCCATGTGACCCACCAGGGGACCAGATACATAGCAGCTTGGGGTGGGGGGCTTCTAGAGCTCCAGTGGGTCCTCGTTCTCCCTCCTCGGGCCGAGGGGCAATTTACATGCCTCACCACCACAGACACACCACCACCATGACCCCTGGGTGCCCACTAGGACTGCTACTGCCTTCCAACACTTGTCCCCTCCTCCATAAAGCCATTGGTCAGCAATTCCAGACCCCTCGCTCTCGATTTAGCCCATTCTCTCCCTCTGTCGCTCTCTCTCTGTCTCTCTCTGTCTCTCTCTCTGTCTGTCTGTCTGTCTCTCTCTCTCTCTCTGTCTCTCTCTCTCTGTGTCTGTGTCTGTCTGTCTGTCCGTCTGTCCGTCTGTCCGTCTGTATGTCCGTCTGTCCGTCTGTCCGTCTGTCCGTCCGTCTGTCCGTCTGTCCGTCTGTCTGTCTGTCTGTCTGTCTGTCTGTCTGTCTGTCTGTCCCTCTCTCTCTCTCTCTCTCTCTCTCTCTCTCTCTCTCTCTCTCTCTCTCTCTCTCTCTCTCTCTCTCAGAAGCTCTGTCATACTGTTGCCATTATTAACATGGTAGTTAATGGACCCCTCAGGCTCCTACTCCACCAATAGGATCATCATGAAGGAATTCCAATGAAGGAATACACTGTACACTTGCAGTACCATGGAATCACTGGCCACTTTAATAATGTAACACTGTTTACATACTGATTTTACTCATCTCATATGTATACAGTGTATTCTATTCTACTGTATTTATTCAATGCCACTCTGACATTGCTCGTCCTAATATTTATATATTTCTTAATTCCATTCTTTTACTTTTAGAATTGTGACTGTTGTTGTAAATTGTCAGATACTGCTGCTCTGATGCAGCTAGGAACTCAAGCATTTCGCTACACCCGCAATAACATCTGCTAAATCTGCAATTTGATTCGATTTGATTTGACTTATGTACAGTACAGCTGTACCTCCTTCTGATACACTTCTACAAAAATACAAGCAAGCACATGACCTGTGAGGCATCGTTATTCAGTCTTATGCCAGATGCCATCAAGCACCTCTGGGCTAGGTGAGATATAATTTACTGATGGTGGGAGATAGTCGCTTTGCATCTTCATGTGAGGAACATAACATGTCATATGTGATTGGCAGAGCGGAGTGGAATTATCCACGTTGATTCAAGTATTCTCTGAGATGTTTGGTCAATATTATCTTCTTGTTGCATTGAAGTGTTCAAGTTGAATTTCCGTTAAGTTGACACAGTGTCATTGTTTCAACTTTTTTTATGGAAATTGTTCAATCGTACTGTCATCACGTTTGATTTATGACTATTGTACATTTGAATAGGTTTTGCATATGCCCTCAGCAACTCCTTAAACAGTCTATACACACACACACACACACACACACACACACACACACACACACACACACACACACACACACACACACACACACACACACACACACACACACACACACACACACACAGGGAGAGACAATAGTAATAATCGACATTGAATAAAAACAAAAACTCCGGGAGAAGCCGTTAGCAATTTGTCACCAAACTAGCCTAGCAACTCCTGTCCTGTCAGTTCCCACTCACGATTCCCTGGAATGCCATCCGGCCCACACACAAACACACGGAATCATGAACCAAAACGGTTTTTATTATTTAATGAGCTGCTGAGAGAGAAGTCAATTCTCTGTCATTGTGTTTTGCTGTTCTCTGTCTGTACCAGAGGCCAAATTAGCTACACAGCTAACAGGCAGTGTAAACATAGCTGTAGGCTACGTGTTGTATGTCTATTAGTGATAGTGCGTAAAACAGGAAACACATTTGACCTGAGGTCTCTTTTCAAAAGAACATTTTCACACAATCACAGCCAGTGCCTATTCATGTCTGATCTGAAACCATTGAACGTGTTGTCCAATTGAAAAAGCTACTTAGCTGGTTTCGAGCACATTTGGACTGGCATACCTGGGCTCATTTTGTGTGATGGACCTCTATGGGCTATTTGAGATATGTTGCCAACCTCCGTATAATTGGCAATGTGATCACTGCCCGATACTACACATCCCGTATCCGGGATCGTGAATACAGCCTCAGGCTCATTACCATAACGCAACGTTAACGATTTCTGAAAATCGCAAATGAAATGAAACTAATATGTGCCTGCTCTCAAGCTTAGCCTTTTCTTAACAACACTGTCATCTCAGATTTTCAAAATATGCTTTTGAACCATAGCAAATCAAGCATTTGTGTAAGAGTATTGCTAGCTAGCTTAGCATTTTGCGTAGCATTTAGCACGCAACATTTTCACAAAAACCAGATAACCAAATAAATAAAATCATTTACCTTTGAAGAACTTCGGATGTTTTCAATGAGGAGACTCTCAGTTACATAGCAAATGTTCAGTTTTTCCTGAAAGAATCTTTGCTGGGATAAGGGAGCCTAAACTGGGATAAGGGAAACTAAGCTGGGATAAGGGAGCCTAAGCTGGGATAAGGGAAACTAAGCTGGGATAAGGGAGCCTAAGCTGGGATAAGGGAAACTAAGCTGGGATAAGGGAGCCTAAGCTGGGATAAGGGAAACTAAGCTGGGATAAGGGAGCCTAAGCTGGGATAAGGGAGACAAAGCTGGTGTTGTCATTGTCTTTGTTTGCCACATGGGCGTTACATTTTTAACAGGACAAATGAGGGTGTATTGAGTGAGTGAAGGGATTAGGGAGGTTTGATATTACATCAGATCTCAGACACAGGAGGGTCACCCAGGACTGTCCCCGAAATATGCTGTCATTGCGCTAATATAGGGAAGACATGACTGGTCCAGAACACACACATGGGGTGTGTTGGAATTAATGGCTTGATTAGACTGACTCGTTAGGACTTAGGAAAGCTCTGGCAGGGGCGAGTGTGGTTGTGTAAGGCACTGCCAACATGGGAAGCACTAGAGTCAAGGTAATAGGAGAGGCGTTTGACACACACACAAACACCACCAGCTCCTTCTCGACCACATGTAAATTACGCTTCCAAACCCCAACCAAAGCAACTCAACCAAAATGACAATCCCATATCCCACTGAAAGAGGAAGACATGGGAGTTCTCCTCTCCTCTTCACCATTGTCAGTCACTGTTTATATCCACCTCTGTCTGTGCTGATTTCTCCGTCACTCCATTCCCCCTCCATTCCATTCTCCATTCCTCTCCTCTCCTGTGGTCGGCATAGTTCCAGAAGATAAAGGGGTGAAATGGAAAGTGTCAGTCAAAACCGACTGTTTAAATCCTCGCCACTTTTGGGCGTTCTGATTGGGTGGTTATGCTAATCTAAACTCTGCTCAGGTATATTATCTCAACATGTGTGTGCGTGTGTGTGTGTGTGTGTGTGTGTTCAATGTGTGTGTGTTCAATGTGTGTGTGTTCAGTGTGTGTGTGTGTGTGTGTGCTCTGAGGTAACTAACACACACACAAACACACACACACACACACACACACACACACACACACACACACACACACACACACACACACACACACAACACTGAACACACACACACACGGTATCTCAAACACCACTCTATACGCCACTCTCTATCTCTCCCTCATAGGGCCAATTAGTTAGGCGAAAACTAAAGGAGACTGGGGCTCCAATGCATCACCGTGCATATTGAGTATGCATTACGCATTTGTTTGGCCTCACATCATCCCACACACACACATAAATACTAGACTAGCTACCGCCGGTGAGGAGGCGTCAATGAGGCCCTCTTTCACCCGCCTACAGGTCTATATTACACTGTGCTGAATGGATAGTCTATTGACATGTGTGTGTGTCACAGGTGAATGCAATGACGATGGTCTCTGACTAACAATAGAAAGAATAGAATGGAAACAAACAAATGAACCGGCTGCACCTTGAAATGGTTCTGCTTGTTCGCGCAACATATAGAAAGCCTCATCAATCAAATATGGACACAAAGCTATAGCTACTAATCAAGCTGTGATACTGTGGGAATTCAAATGTAAATGTGGGTTTTAAACGTGTATGGAGTTATCACACAGGCATGACAAGTATTAGGTTGTGGACACTAGAGTGTGAATAGCATGTGGCGCTACCTTTGCAACTGGCTAGCCGCCTGAATGCTCCCCCGACGGAATCATAATACCACAACACACAAACAATGAAAACTCTACAACTCATTACTCCGAATCCGCATCAAGGTGTTTCTGACAAGCAAAATCCCTTACGCCTCCAACCCCCTCCACTGTTTATTGACTGGAAATTAACAGATGAGGAAAACAATGAGTCATTCTCACGTTGTCAACCCCACAGGGGATTAAACATCTGATTGACAAACCGGGTTCACATTATGGATTAAATGCTAACCAGACCTGGGTTCAAATACAATTTGAAATCCTTTCAAATACTTCATCTGTGCTTGATTGAGCTTGCCTGGCTCAATGGACCAATAGAATAGATCCAAAACCACAAACACCGCCCATCTGGCGCTCCAATCAGGCTAGAGCAAACGCTCAAAGCATTTGAAAGATTTTGAATGGTATTTAAACCCAAGCGGGATGCTATCACCACTTAATTATATAATATTGTCACTCGGCAGTACAGCAGTGTCCTGTCAGTACTGTATGTACTATGCGTGTACTATGGGCTTGACCGGAGAAGGAATGAAAGACACTTCCCTATTTTCAACTATTTCCAACCCACAGGACATTGCTTGTACAGACAGGACACCGGTGTACAGTGCCTACCGAATGGTAAAAAAAGTTACACTTTTTTATACACTCCACACTCATAGCAGGTCGTTTTTACAATTTCCCTTTAAATGTCTCATCAGTAGAGAAATGAAAGCCTTGATTAGTTGCTGTGAGTGAGACTTGGATATAGGGTCTTGCACATAGTGCATTGTCTCTGTAGTCAGAAAACAGTCAGACTTTCTAGTGTGTGCTCCTCAATGTGTAACAGTTGTCATGGTGATGTCCTTATGATGTGGATGTCTTAGTGTGTTGTGTTGTTGCCTTGTGAGGCTGGGCTAATTGGAGGACATTCCGTCAACAGAAGAACAGCCAGAGAGAAAGACTGAGAGAGACAGAAGAGTAGAGAAAGAGAGAGATACAGAGAGGGAGAGAAACAGAGAGAGAGATAAATGAGAAAGACAAAGAGAGAGAGAGAGAGAGAGAGAGAGAGAGAGAGAGAGAAAGAAAGAAAGAAAGAAACAGAAAGAAACAGAGAGAAACAGAGAAAAACTGAGAAACTGAGAAAAACAGAGAAACAGAGAGAAAGAAAGAGAAAGAAAGAAACAGAAAGAAACAGAAAGAAACAGAAAGAGAAACAGAAAAACAGAGAGAGAGAGAAACAGAGAAAAACAGAGAAACAGAGAGAGAGAGAAACAGAGAAAAACAGAGAAACAGAGAGAGAGAAACAGAGTGAAAGAGAGAAAGGGAGAGAGAGAGAATTACTGAGAATCCCCAATTACTGACCAGGAGCTCTATAAAGAACTTCAGGCCCTCAAATTTAAAAAAGCATGCGGACCTGATGGCATCCTAAATGAGATACTCAAACTCACTAGTGCCAAATTTCAATTGGCTATATTAAAACTGTTTCATTTGATCCTGAGTGTAGGTTATTTCCCTGACATCTGGAATCAAGGACTCATAACCTCAATCTTTAAGGATGGAAACAAATTTGACCCTAACAATTACAGAGGCATTTGTGTGAACAGTAACCTGGGGAAGGTTTTCTGTGGTATTATGAATGTTATAAAAGTTGTAAACTTTTATAAGCACAATGTCTTGAGTAAAAGCCAAATTGGATTTATACCAAAACATCACACAACTGATCATATTTACACCCTACACACCCTGATAGATAAACATGTCCACCAAAATATATGCGTGCTTTTTGACTTCCAAAAAGCTTTTGATTCTATTTGGCATACAGGACTGTTCTACAAAGTTATTGAAAGTGGAGTAGGGGGTAAAACATATGACATAATTAAATCAAAGTATACTGGAAATAAGTGCAGCATTACAATTGGTAAAGAAATAACAGAATTCTTTAACCAGGTGCGGGGCATTCGCCAGGGTTACAATCTGAGCCCTGCACACTTCAATATTGACATCAACGAATTGGCCACAATTCTAGAAAAATCCTCAGCCCCTAGTGTTAGTCTCCACAATTCAGAGTTTAAATGCCTACTCTTCGCAAATGAACTATGCCTGCTGTCACCCACAGCACATGGCCTACAGCAGAGCCTGGACCTGCTAGAGTAGTACTGCCAGACCTGGGCCCTGACAGTAAACCCCAAAAATACTAAAATAATGATTTTCCCGAGAAGATACAGATCTCAGGGAACTAGACCAAAGTTCTCAATTGGTACAAACTATATAGACTACTGCACACACTACAATTACTCAGGGTTAAAAATAAGCTCAACTGGACACCTTAATGAGGCAGTGAATGAACTGAGAGAGAAAGCACGCAGAGCATTCTACCTCATTTAAAAAGAAAATGAAATGAAATGAAATACCTAAAATATGGCTAAAACTAATTGAATGTGTCATTGAACCATTTGCACTTTATGGCAGCAAGGTGTGGGGTCCACTTGCAAAACAGGATTTCACCAAATGGGACAAACACCCTATTGAAACCCTGTATGCAGAGTTCTGTAAGATTCTCCTACATGTCCAGAGGAAAACTACAAACAATACAGTACATGCAGGACCTCAGAGTGGCGCAGTGGTCTAAGGCACTGCATCGCAGTGCTAGCCATGCCACTAGAGGTTCTGGGTTCAAGCCCAGGCTCTGTTGCAGCCGGCCGCAACCGGGAGGCCCATGGGGCGGCGCACAATTGGCCCAGCGTCGTCCGGGTTTTCGGAGGGTTTGGCCGGCAGGGATATCCTTGTCTCATCGCGCACCAGCAACTGCTGTGGCAGGCTGGGTGCTGACACGGTCGCCAGTTGTACAGTGTTTCCTCTGACACATTGGTGCGACTATCTTCCGGGTTGATTGGGCATTGTGTCAAGAAGCAGTGCGGCTTGGTTGGGTTGTGTTTCGGAGGATGGCTCTCGACCTTCGCCTCTCCTGAGTCCGTACAGGAGTTGCTGCGATGAGACAAGACTGTAACTACCAATTGGGGAGAAAGAGAATGGGTAAAAAAAACAATACATGGCAGAATAAAAACTCAAAAATAGCAATTAAGTTTTGGAAGCAGTGAGTTTTGGAAATAACAAAATACAGTGACCGACCCCCCTCTAATAACATTACCAAGCCCTGCAATGCCAAGAGCTGAGCAAAGAAAAGAGTCCCCTCATCCAGCTGGTCCTGAGGCTGGGTTCACAAACCTGTTCTACTAACACACTGAAGCCTCAGTCCCCTCATCCAGCTGGTCCTGGGGCTGAGTTCACAAACATGTTCTACTAACACACTGAAGCCTCAGTCCCCTCATCCAGCTGGTCCTGGGGCTGAGTTCACAAATCTGTTCTTCTAACATACTGAAGCCTCAGGACCAGAACATCCAATCAATCAGAATAAAGCAAATTACAACACAATCAAAACAAAACTACATTGCTTATTGGGAAACACAATCACAGAGCAAAATGCAGTGCTATCTGGCCCTAAATCAATAGTACACTGTTTGACCATGGTTACTGATCAAAACCTTCGAAAAACATTGACAAAGTACAGGCTCAGTGAGCACAGCCTTGCCATTGAGAAGGGTAGACACAGGAAAACCTGGCTCCCTGTAGAGGAAAGGCTGTACAACCACTGCACAACAGCAGAGCCTGAGACAGAGCTGCATTTCCTGATAAAATAAAAATATATATAAAACAATTAGAGATGGTAATTTCCCCAAATTTGAAACCCTTATTCAAGGTTTCAAAGACCTCTCTGATGAGGATAGGCTACCCGTCCTGTTGGGGGAGGACGCAGAGAGCTGTGGGTTGGCAGCGCACTACATTGCTGCCTGCCATAAGTTGAGGGACAGTGTCTGACAGACCAATCAACCTGCACATGTACTCTACTGTATGCTTATTGTTATTGTTCAATGTATGGTTATTTTGACCCTTGGTTATAGTTGTTACTGTTGTCCCGCTGACCATTTTGAGTTTTATTATCTTAATATTGTAAATATCCAAAGTAAGCTTTGGCAATATGTACATTTGTACATATATTAATATGTACATTGGAGAAACAGAAAAAAGTTGGAAACAGAGGGAAAGAGAGAGAAACAGAGAGAGAAACAGAGGGAAACAGAGAGAAACAGAGGGAAACAGAGAGAAACAGAGGGAGAGAGAGAAACAGAGAGAGAGAGAGAAACAGGGGGAAACAGAGAGAGAAAGAGTGAGAAACAGAGGGAGCGAGAGTGAGAAACAGAGGGAGAGAGAAACAGAGGGAAAGAGAGAGAAACAGAGAGGGAAACAGAGAGGGAAACAGAGGGAGAATGGAGGAGAAGGGGGAGTCAGCTAAAGAGGCAGTGAGAAACAGAGAGAGGGAAACAGAGGGAGAATTGAGGAGAAGGGGGAAAGGCAGCTAAAGAGGGAGTGAGAAACAGAGAGAGGGAAACAGAGGGAGAATGGAGGAGAGGGGGGAAAGGCAGCTAAAGAGGGAGTGAGAAAAAGAGAGAGAATGGAGGAGAAGGGGGAAAGGCAGCTAAAGAGGGAGTGAGAAACAAAGAGAGAATGGAGGAGAAGGGGGAAAGGCAGCTAAAGAGGGAGTGAGAAACAAAGAGAGAATGGAGGAGAAGGGGGAAAGGCAGCTAAAGAGAGAGTGAGAGAAAGAAGGAAGGACATGTACATTCCCTATTGCCTGTGTGTGTGTGTGTGTGTGTGTGTGTGTGTGTGTGTGTGTGTGTGTGTGTGTGTGTGTGTGTGTGTGTGTGTGTGTGTGTGTGTGTGTGTGTGTGTGTGTGTGTGTGTGTGTGTGTGTGTGTTTGAGAGAGAGAGAGAGAGAGAGAGGAGGGGGTGGGGGTGAGAAACACAGAACCCCCCTGGAGCACTCTCCACATCTGTGGACACACACAATCACACACACACTCGCAAAAAACCCACTCAGACTCAGAAGTTTTCAGCACTTGCAAAAGCTGCTACCCTCACTCATAACACATGGGATTAGCCTAAAGAACAAATAACCTTGTTTAAATTATATCAAACTGCTAGGTTTGCTTTTCACTCCACATCATTCTCACCGAATTGAACAATAAACCTCCGTAAACATTTATTTGACATATTTTCTATATTATATCTCCATCATAACGATATAAGGTCATTTTATTAGCCTTCATAACCACGTGAATGAACCGGATAAGCCTGGATAAGCCAAAGCATCACTTCCAAAGCACAGCTCTGTACAGTGCAATGTGCTGTAAACCCATTTACATTACAGATAATCAGATTGAGCAGTGGACATATTTGAGGAATATTGTTGGGCTGTGTGTGTGCGTGTCTGTGTGTGTGTGTGTGTGCGTGCATGCGTGTGTGTGTTTGTGTGCATGTGTGTATGCACGTTTCTGTGTGTTCATGCATGTTTGTTATAAATCAGGTTTATGGCTGACAGTATTGGGATTTAGGCTAAGAGCTGTGTGAATGTACTGTAGCTTATGAATGGGCCTATTCATTCCTACTGTACTGTACAGCCCTCTAACTAAAGCTATTGCATCGCAAAGTCATTTGGTATAAGGACACAATACATGATTGTCAACACGCAAGTGTGGATACGATGGGGGGGGGGGGTCTAGACAAAGGCTGATAGCAAGGGTGCGTGTGTTTGTGAAGCCGTTTATTTGTGTTTTAATAAAATGGGAAACTCATGATGTTCAAATGGAAGTATGTTTTTCCCTGAATGACCTCAGACGTCACCTGGGTGGTTACGGTTGACATGGTTACCCCAGATGTCTTTAAACGGTCTTATAATTGGATATGTGTGAGTGGGTCGTCCTGAAACCTGTAGTCTGGTTGGAGGGATCCAACTGATCCAATGGTCTGCCGGGATTTAGAGTTCAGCCCAATTTCAGGTGAATTTCAGACACATTTCATGCAGATTTGCTTCCGTACGCCTACTCTCCAGGGATATTATTCCCAGAGTTTCAAGGGTTTCCCTATAGCTGGTCGACTTGGCCACCTTTCCTTTTTGATAATGTTCTAGAAACGTATCCTAATGCTTCTATTTAAAGTCACATTCTTAAATTCAATGTTATTCTGTGGCAATTTCAGTACTTCAGCCAGTGGAGGCTTCTCAGAGAAGGAAGGAGAGGACCATCCTCCTCAGTGAATTTCATAAAATACACATAGTGACATCAAAAAAAGTGATATTTTTAAGATAAAACTATACTAAATATGTTCACAAATATGTTCACATGTCACCAAACATTATTCTACAGTAGCCTCAACAGCACTCTGTAGGGTAGCACCATGGTGTGTCTTGAGGACAGCAAGATTCCGTCCTCCTCTGGGTACATTGACTTCAATACATAACCTAGGAGGCTCATGGTTCTCACCCCCTTTCCATAGACTTGCACAGTAATTATGACAACTTCTGAAGAACGTCCTCCAACCTGTCAGATCTCTTGCAGCATGAACTGACATGTAGTCTCCCCAATCAAAGGATCAGAGTATGAATCTAGTACTGAAAGCATAAGCTACAGCTAGCACTGGAGAGCATATCATTTGGTGAGTAGTTGACTTAAAGAGAGAAGAAGACAATTGTTGAACAGTTTTCAACAAATTAATTACTTTAAAAATGAAGGAGAAGCAAAAGAGAGAGAGAGAGAGCTATATTTCATTGTCTTTTACTTTCTCTTTCACTTAGGTAGCGAATACAGCTAGCTAGGTAAGCCTACTCAAATACCCGGCTCAAAAAGAGAGAGATGCTATGTTAGCTAGCTGGCTATGGCTATCAAACACTGGAACTCTTCCAAGTCAAGATACTGTATGCTTTTGGTTTCATTCATTTATTCCCACCGGGGGAACTGCTAAACTGCTTGCTGGCTGTACACTGTACTGCATGATTGTAGTGGATTGACTATGTTGTAAACTTTCATTCATAGGCTAGGTTGTAGCAACCTCATGATGGGTACAGTATAGGGACCTTTTGAGTATCATGTGTAGTAGAAGCCTAAACCTATCGTTGTTACATTGAGCTGTGTGAATGGTATATGAATGAGAGAAATAAGGCCAGGTTCATTAAAAAAAAACATCATCGACTGCCACTGACTTCAGCATAACGTTTCTTACAGGTTTCCTAAAGGTTCTATTTAAAAATGTCGGCCCAGTGCAGTTAAAAACCTAATTTACCTGTGTTTTATATATATTTACACACTGAGGTTGGAATAATACTGCTTGTTCCCTTTGAAATGGGTTCTGTTTGAAAACATGGTATGCTAGTTACATCCTGGTTGGGCAGTGGACTAATTCCACGGATACAAGAAAGAAGATCATATATTCAAATCTTACTTGTGCCTAGTCACAATAAAAAGATGTGTGTTTGCATGCTTAATGCCTAAGGAAATACATTTTATTGGGTCCTTTCTGTGCCTGGAGTTCAAAAAAAGTTCAGCCAAAATAAGCTAGCAATGTTATTAAAAGTCTTATTAAAAGTTTTAAGGAAGTTATTCAAAAAACAAAATAACCTATAATTTCCATTCTGAGCTTTAATAGAATCTCCTAGGAAAACTTTCAAGGAATCAGAGTAAAACATTCTCAGAATCTCCCTGCAATCTAAAAATAAACATTCACTGTTTTAACAGTCAGGACACCTATGTGAAACCGAAAACATACGTTCCCACAACTTCCAAGGAACCAAATGATCTAGTTGGGTTGATTTTGAGAAAATGCAGCAAGCTGCACAGTCCACCCTATAACCTAATAGACCATCAGATCCGTCCATCTTACCCTAACACAGTCAACCCTTGAAATCACATTACCAAAGGACCTGCACACTCAATTACATAAGGGCTACTCTCTTCAGGTGCACAGGTTTCATCCCAAATGGCATCCTATTTACTATGTAGTGCACTACTTTCGACCAGGGCTCAACGGGTGCTCCATATAGTCAATAGGGTGCCATTTGGGAAAGAGACGCACTGTATCTGGACCCTGTCACTGATGCTTCCTGGACGACTTAAAGTGAATTTGATCAGTAGTACATTGAGATGAAAATAGACAACATGTTTTACTCGTGTGCTTTGTCTTTCATCTGATGTGATGAAAGACCTGGATCACAACAACATAGTTATGATAGTTATTTCTACAAAGACATTTGTCCAGGTGTTTTATCTTGGCTGTGTGACCTGACTAGGGTTTGGTAACTTTCCCAATATTCCCCGGTTTTCAAGAAATCCTGGTTGTAAGATTCCTGTAATTACGAGCGAATAAACAGGATTCCTCCTACCAGGACCAATATTTCTGTGAAACCGGGGAATTTTGCAACCCTGGACCTGTCCAGGAGAAATTATGGGTCGGAGTCCCCCCTGTTCAAGTACCGTTACATAGAAAGGAGAAACTATGGGTCAGAGCCTCCCCCCTGTTCAAGTACCATGACATAGAAAGGAGAAAGTGCTAATACTTGAGTAAAAGTAAAGATACCTTCATAGAAAATGACTAAGTAAAAGTGAGTCACCCAGTAAAAGTAAAGATACCTTCATAGAAAATGACTCAAGTAAAAGTGAGTCACCCAGTAAAAGTAAAGATACCTTCATAGAAAATGACTAAGTAAAAGTGAGTCACCCAGTAAAAGTAAAGATACTTTCATAGAAAATGACTCAAGTAAAAGTGAGTCACCCAGTAAAAGTAAAGATACCTTCATAGAAAATGACTAAGTAAAAGTGAGTCAACCAGTAAAAGTAAAGATACCTTCATAGAAAATGACTCAAGTAAAAGTGAGTCACCCAGTAAAAGTAAAGATACCTTCATAGAAAATGACTAAGTAAAAGTGAGTCACCCAGTAAAAGTAAAGATACTTTCATAGAAAATGACTCAAGTAAAAGTGAGTCACCCAGTAAAAGTAAAGATACCTTCATAGAAAATGACTAAGTAAAAGTGAGTCAACCAGTAAAAGTAAAGATACCTTCATAGAAAATGACTCAAGTAAAAGTGAGTCACCCAGTAAAAGTAAAGATACCTTCATAGAAAATGACTAAGTAAAAGTGAGTCACCCAGTAAAAGTAAAGATACCTTCATAGAAAATGACTCAAGTAAAAGTGAGTCACCCAGTAAAAGTAAAGATACCTTCCTAGAAAATGACTCAAGTAAAAGTGAGTCACCCAGTAAAAGTATTTGGTTTTAAATATACTTCAGAATCAAAAGTAAATGTAATCGCAAATATATACTTAAGTATTAAAAGGAAAAGGAAAAGTATAAATTATTTCAAATTGCTTATATTAAGCAAACCAGACAGACTAGTTTTCTTGTTTTTTATTTACGGATAGCCAGGGGCACACTACAACACTTCCGCATAATTTACAAACAAAGAACTTGTGTTTAATGAGTCCGCCAGATGAGAGGCAGTAGGGATGACCAGGGATGTTCACTTGACAAGTGCATTTTTCCTGTCCTGCTAAGCATTCAAAATGTTTTTAAAAAAAGTAATTTTGTGTGACAAGGAAAATGTATGGAGTAAAAAGTACATTATTTTCTTTAGGAATGTAGTGAAGTAAAATCAAATAGTAAAGTAGAGATACCCCAAGAAATACTTTAAAGTAGTTTTACTTAAGTACTTTATGTATGTGACAGAATGATTGCAAAAACTTAAAGCAGGTAGAGTGAGTGTCTGTAGTGTCTGGTTGTTTATCACTGTGCTCAATCTGTCTCGCAGAACTTACTTAATTTCAAGATTATTATTATTTTTCTTTCTGTGGTGAGCTCAGTTTGAGTGCTTCTCCTCCTCACTGCTTCTTGCTACCCGCAACTGCCTCAGAGCCTTCTCTCTCTGTTTTTCTCCTTCTCTCCATCACCTTGGTTGAACTTCTTCTGAACTTGGTTTCATGCATGTTAACATTAGAAGCCTCCACCCTAAATTTGTTTTAATCACTGCCCTAGCACACTCCGCCAACCCGGATATCCTATCCGTGCCTGAATCCTGGCTCAGGAAGACTACCAAAATCCCTGAAATTTCCATCCCTAAAAACCCCCCTGAAATTTCCATCCCATTTTCCGACTAGATAGAACTGCCAAAGGGGGTGGAGTTGCAATCTACTGCAGAGATAGCCTGCAGAGTTCTGTCTTACTATCCAGGTCTGTACCCAAACAATTCGAGCTTCTACTTTTAAAAATCCACCTTTCCAGAAACAAGTCTCTCACTGTTGCTGCTTGCTATAGGCCACCCTCTGCCCCCAGCTGTGCCCTAGACACCATACGTGAACTGATTGCTCCCCATCTATCTTCAGAGCTTGTGCTGCTAGGTGACCTAAACTGGGACATGCTTAACACCCCGGCCATCCTACAATCTAAGCTTGATACCCTCAATCTCACACAAATTATCAATGAACCCACCAGGTACAACCCCAAATCTGTAAACACGGGCACCCTCATAGATATCATCCTAACCAACTTATATATAAAAATATATAAATATATATAATATATATCCCATTTAGCAGACGCTTTTGTCCAAAGCGACTTACAAGTCGGCTGGGGCCACTACTTTTACATATGGGTGGTCCCAGCGGGAATCGAACCCACGACGCTTGGCGTTCCAAGCGCCATGCTCTACCGACTGAGCCAAATATACCTCTGCTGTTTTCAACCAAGATCTCAGCGATCACTGCCTTATTGCTTGCATCCGTAATGGGTCCGTGGTCAAACGACCAGCCCTCATCAGTGTCAAACACTCCATAAAACACTTCAGCGAGCAGGCCTTTCTAATCAACCTGGCCCGGGTATCCTGGAAGGATATTGACCTCATCCCATCAGTAGAGGATGCCGAGTCATTCTTTAAAAGTGCCTTCCTCACCATCTTAAATAAGCATGCCACTTTCAAAAACGTCAGAACCAGGAACCTATATATCCCTTGGTTCTCTCCAGACCTGACTGCCCTTGACCAGCACAAAAACATTCTGTAGTGTTCTGCATTAGCATTGAATAGCCCCCGTGATATGCAACTTTTCAGGGAAGTTAGGAACCAATATACACAGGAAGTTAGGAAAGCTAAGGCTAGCTTTTTCAAGCAGAAATTTGCATCCTGTAGCACAAGCTCCAAAAAGTTCTGGGTCACTGTAAAGTCCATGGAGAATAAGAGCACCTCCTCCCAGCTGTCCACTGCACTGAGGCTAGGAAACACATCCACCACCGATAAAGCCACTATAATTGAGAATTTCAATAAACATTTTTCTATGGCTGGCCAGGCTTTCCACCTGGCTACCCCTACCCCAGTCAACAGCCCTGCACTCCCCACAGCTACTCGCCTAAGCCTCCCTGATTTCTCATTCACCCAAATCCAGATAGCTGATGTTCTGAAAGAGCCGCAAATTCTGGACCCCTAAAAATTGTCCGGGCTAGACAATCTGGACCCTCTTTTTCTAAAATGATCTGCCGAAATTGTTGCAACCCCTATCACTAGCCTGTTCAACCTCTCTTTCGTACCTTCTGAGATTCCCAAAGATGGGAAAGCTGCAGCGGTCAGTCCCCATTTCAAAGAGGGAGACACTCTAGACCCAAACTGCTACAGACCTATATCTATCCTACCCTGCCTTTCTACAGTCTTTGAAAGCCAAATTAACATACAGATTACCGAATCTCACCGTACCTTCTCCGCTATGCAATCTGGTTTCAGAGCTGGTGATGGGTGCACCTCAGCCACGCTCAAGATCCTAAATGATATAACATCACAGCCTTGGTTTCTCAAATGATGTAAAAAGACTGTAAACTCTCCTTCCATTACATTTACATTACATTTACATTTAAGTCATTTGGCAGACGCTCTTATCCAGAGCGACTTACAAATTGGTGAATTCACCTTATGACATCCAGTGGAACAGCCACTTTACAATAGTGCATCTAAATCATTTAAGGGGGGGTGAGAAGGATTACTTTATCCTATCCTAGGTATTCCTTAAAGAGGTGGGGTTTCAGGTGTCTCCGGAAGGTGGTGATTGACTCCGCTGTCCTGGCGTCGTGAGGGAGTTTGTTCCACCATTGGGGGGCCAGAGCAGCGAACAGTTTTGACTGGGCTGAGCGGGAACTGTACTTCCTCAGTGGTAGGGAGGCGAGCAGGCCAGAGGTGGATGAACGCAGTGCCCTTGTTTGGGTGTAGGGCCTGATCAGAGCCTGGAGGTACTGCGGTGCCGTTCCCCTCACAGCTCCGTAGGCAAGCACCATGGTCTTGTAGCGGATGCGAGCTTCAACTGGAAGCCAGTGGAGAGAGCGGAGGAGCGGGGTGACGTGAGAGAACTTGGGAAGGTTGAACACCAGACGGGCTGCAGCGTTCTGGATGAGTTGTAGGGGTTTAATGGCACAGGCAGGGAGCCCAGCCAACAGCGAGTTGCAGTAATCCAGACGGGAGATGACAAGTGCCTGGATTAGGACCTGCGCCGCTTCCTGTGTGAGGCAGGGTCGTACTCTGCGGATGTTGTAGAGCATGAACCTACAGGAACGGGCCACCGCCTTGATGTTAGTTCCAGACTCACATTAAGCATCTCCAATCCAAAATTAAATCTAGAATCAGCTTCCTATTTCTCAACAAAGCATCCTACACTCATGCTTCCACACATACCTTCGTAATACTGACCATCCTACTGATCCTCGACTTCGGCGATGTCATTTATAAAATAGCCTCCTATACTCTACATTGGATGCAATGTATCACAGTGCCATCCGTTTTGTCACCAAAGTCCCATATACTACCCACCACTGTGACCTGTACACTCTTGTTGGCTGGCCTTCGCTTCACTCTCATCGCCAAACCCACTGGCTCCTGGTCATCTATAAGTCTCTGCTAGGTAAAGCCTCACCTTATCTCAGCTCACTGGTCAACATAGCAGCACCCACTCGTAGCATGCACTCCAGCAGGTTTATCTCACTGGTCACCCCCAAAGCCAATTCATACTTTGGCCGCCTTTCCTTCCAGTTCTCTGCTGCCAATGACTGAACGAACTGCAAAAATCACTGAAGCTTGAGACTCATATCTCCCTAACTAGCTTTAAGCACCAGCTGTCAGAGCAGCTCACAGATCACTGCACCTGTACATAGCCAATCTGTAAACAGCCCATCCAACTACCTCATCCCCATACTATATTTATTTATTTATCTTGCTCCTTTGCGCCCGAATATCTCTACTTGCACATTCATCTTCTGCACATCTACCATTCCAGTGTTTAATTGCTATATTGAAATTGCTTCACCACCATGGCCTATTTTTTTCCTTAACTCCCTTACCTCCCTTACCTCCGTTATCTCCCTTACCTCCCTTATCTCACTTATCTCCCTTATCTCCCTTACCTCCCTCATCTCCCTTACCTCCCTTATCTCCCTTACCTCCCTCATCTCCCTTACCTCCCTTATCTCCCTTACCTCCCTTATCTCACTTATCTCCCTCATCTCCCTTATCTCCCTTACCTCCCTTACCTCCCTTACCTCCCTTACCTCCCTTACCTCCCTTACCTCATTTGCACTCACTGTACACAGACTCTTTGTTTTCTTTTTTTCTAATGTATTATTGACTATATGTTTGTTTATTCCATGTGTAAAACTCTGTGTTGTTGTATGTGTCGAACTGCTATGCTTTATCTTGGCCAGGTCACAGTTGCGAATGAGAACTTGTTCTCAACTAGCCTACCTGGTTAAATTAAGGTGAAATAAAAAAAATACAAAATGTAGTGTGCCCAGATTTAACTGTTTTTTAATGGTTTTCTCTTGTTTCTGAGTGGATGTTCTGTGGGCCAACCTAAAGTATGTAACTGTGTTGGTCTCTCTCTCTCTCTCCCTCTCTCCCTCTCTGTTTTCTCATTGTCTCCTCTCTCTTTTCACCCTACCTGATAATGGCCTTTCCTCTCCTGGTCTTGAGACTTGTATAGATGTTGGATTTTAGTGTGGGATGGAACATGGCAGAGAATTGTACATGTAATTGTTAGTGACATTTCAGGATTTTAGACCTTGAATCTGTGGGGAGTGAATACATGTACAGGCTGCTTCTCAAATGCACACGGACACACACACAGTACCTGGAGGGTCACACACACACACTTTTCTCTGGCCATTATGTGATGGTGAGTCACAAAGGTCTGCGAGCCAAAGAGGTGGGTGTGTGTGTGTGTGTGTGTGACCCTCCAGCTACTGTGTGTATGATGTGTCTTCAGGGCTGTCAGTGTAGTGGAAGGACTGTTAACCACTGAGACACACACACACCCTCACACACATAGATCCTATGGCTTCCCAGCAGGCCCCGAGGAAGGGATGGGAGTCATGTTTTATGGCTTGCAGGGTGAGATATATCACTCACTAGCAGGTTATCACTCTGTGTGTGTGTGTGTGTGTGTGTGTGTGTGTGTGTGTGTGTGTGTGTGTGTGTGTGTGTGTGTGTGTGTCAAGTTTTATTTCAGGAACATTTCAAGTCACATTTGGAGTGTGTCGACGTCTCAGGGAGGAGCAAACCCAGATTTCTTGTCGTCATGACACATTTGAAGTCACAACACCTAAAGGAGATCATATCTTCCTGGCAGTGCTATGATGCTTTCTGTGACTACACCTGTTTTGATTGGCTGAACAAGCCATTGGTATTGCAATGAATCATCTCAATAAGCCTGTTAAGGCTGGTGGGTCACACTACCAGTATTACACAGAGGGAAACACTCTACTCACACTCTATTTCTCTATTTTAGTTCTGGGGATTGTAGAGTTTTGTAGAGTTTTCTTCCAGCCATGCAGTAATCCACCTGATTCAAATAAATGCAGGCTTGATGGTTAGTTGGTTGTTTGAATCAGGTGTGCTCAGTGTTGGGCTAGAATGAAAAGGTTTAGTTCTGTGGGTCTACTGTTTAGGGAAGAGACAAATGTCACAGACAATGAAAGACAGAACTTGAAACTGAACAAAGGCAAAGACGAAAGACTCAAAGTTCCATGGCCTTGTAAGTACAGTTGAACTTCACCCTCAGCAGAGCAGACATCTTGAATCCCCCTTTAAGAGCTTGTGGGTTCTAAAAGCCCTGAGTTTGTTTGTTTGTAAAATGGAGATGGGGATTTCTAGTTTCATTTCAGTCTTATTGGAGAGACTCAGAGTAGTGTAACATCATTTCAACAAGGCTTTTCAGGGAGAATCCTGTCAAGTTGCCTAACTCCCAATTTCCTCCCTGCACAAACTAAGCGTCTAATTTGAATAATCACGACGAGGAAAGAGGACTTTTGCATTTTCAGTCTCACTGTAATGAGTTTTGGGTAATACCGAGTAGGGAACGCCGAGTTGTTGCCAGATTGATTTGATTTGTGTCTGTGATTTTTTTTTCCCGTTCTGGAGTTTCCCTCCGGCTTTACCGCAAGTTGGTGTCAGCATTTATTGTCTTTAACAGCGTTTTGAGTAAAGCTGTTGTCTGTTTACTGAGTTATAACTCGACTTTAATACCATCCTTCGCACATTTCCTTTGCCCTCATTGGATATGAGGAGAGGAGAGAGCGGGTAGGAAAGGAGAGAGCTGTTGATGACAGTCCTCAGTCTATAGTCTGTGCGCCTACCGAGAATACGCTAGGAGGGCTGTCCTTACAAGCTGATATAGACTTATCTGGATATACTTGGATATATATGAAGAATATGTGGATATGTTGAATGTGACCTGTCATTGCCTGTGTCATCCAACAAGGCATCGCGTCTGGCACAACCTCTGGCTGAGCCAATCAGAAGAGGGGGGAGGAGGTTATTCCCTGGTGTCTGATTGGCTGCTGCTGGTCGTTGGGGTTCCATGCCGTGTCACATTTTCATATTGTGTACTGCATTTGCGAGCCTCTCATGTTAGAGTTCACCATGCCTCTAGCTGCTAATGCTATTTACAGATATAATGTCTCTCTGTCTGTCTCCCTCTCCCTCTCTTTAGTTGTGTGTCCAACGCACAGTATTGTCATCATAGTCCATTGACAGTCAACAACACACACACATAAATGCACAATACACGCATAAACACATAAACACAAACACACACACAAACAAACACAATGACAGTCCAATAAAAACAGCAGTGCCTCTGTCTGTCTCATTAAAAGTGCACCAGATCGCAGACGCTCAATTTGAGTCAAAAATTAATTTGATTCGTGGACCTGCTACGAGTGGAATGAACCAATGAGCCAATGGCGCCTCGAACAAGTCCTGCGCTCACCTGATAACAAAATAATCATTGGCGGGAGGGAAGGAGGAAACAGTAACTGCTTACTTCTCTGTGTGATGTGGATGTATTGATAGGTTGACCTTTTGGAAGGGGTTCAACCAGACCGCACCAACCAATCAGAACCCACTGGGCAAAACCCGGTTGAATGAACTTTGTTTCATCCTCAATTCAACCCAAAAATGTAATGTGATGACGTTGAATCAACGTGTAAAACTGATTGGATTTGCAACAAGTCATCAACGTAAACGAATTTAGTATTTTTTTTCACCAAACTTTTAACCCAAATCAAATGGCAGGGTAACCTTTTTGGATGGTTTCACGTTGAATTTACATTCGTTGACAACTCAACCAAATGGAAATCAAAACTAGCCGTTGAACTGCCCAGTGGGAAGTGTCCATTCCAGTCCATTACCAATCATAGATCACCACCCCCACATTAACTAAGTGCGTGCTTATTGAGGTTGAAGGAGAGAACTCCTGCAACAGTTTTTCCGAGATTCAACGAAGACGAGAGATACCGCGGCTTTATGTATTTCCAGAGAGGCTTAATTAAGAATTGGGGGAAACAATTGTGAGATATCAGAGGGGTGCCTGTGGCAATTACGATGAAATGAAGTGGAACCAGGGAAGTGTTCAGGCAAACCGGGGCGAGAGAGAGAGAGAGAGAGAGAGAGGGGGGTAAGGAAATGAGTAGTCTCTATCGTCTTTCAAATGAAAAGGCACTGTGAATTAGCATCACTCGACGGGAGGGCGCCAGACGTTTTTTCGCTTTTGCAAAATTGTTCCACTGCGTCAAAAGGAGTATAGTGCCGTGTCAAAAGTGGTTTTAAGTCATGTTGGTATATGATGTTATTGAAATCTCAGTGCAGAAATAGTGGATTTTATATCTCACTTGATTCAAAAGGAAGACAGTTGACAGCAGGGATCGTATTATGGCACATTACCGTTTATTGGTCGAGAATATATCCAGGCATATTTAAAGTAAATGTTCATTGCAGTGTGTTCAAAGATTATTCAAAATACTGGGACCAGCACATTTCAGAAGATCAGATGGATCTGCTATAAATGTAAATGTCATGAATTAATCTGTTTGGGTATCTAACTAATATCTAGCCCATAAATGTAGCCCTTTCAAGATTATTGGGTTCATTTAAGCATGAACTAGGGCTTCAGTCCCAGCTCCAGACCCATTTTAGGCCACCCTAGCCAGGCTTTCCGAATAGCTCACCCCCCTCTTCCTCTCTCTCGCTGGATCTCTGCTAGATCTGTGAGGCTCTACTCCCGGCCAGCTGTTCCACTTCCCAGGCAATTAAATCATAGCCTGGTCCCAGATCTGTCAGTTCTGTCTTGCCAACTCCTATGGCCATAGTCACAAACTGATCTGGGACCAGGCTAATTGAAACAAGCGGCAGCTCTTTCTGTACTTAAACGTGATGACTTTTGCTGCCGCTGCGTCAACCCTACTTATTCTCCAGACTGGTCCCAGATCTGTTTGTGCTGTCTTGCCAACTCCTGTGTGTCATTGCCACACAGAACCAGGCTGGTTCTCCTCTCCCTCCCTGTCCCAAAAAAATACAAAACTGCCTGACTCTTAATCACAAGAGCCTGTGGTTTTAAACCTTGTATTTCCAAGTGGGAAAACACACACTTGACCTGGCCCAGATCATAGCCCCTCTCCAGCCAGATCAGTGTGTTGGGGCACCCCCCCCCCTCCAAAAAATACATGTTTTAAAGTAATTTATCCATAGTGGTATTCAAATTGGTTGTCACAGTAATGATACCATGGGGACACTTGGGTTCAACCGACTGTTAATGAACCAGAGATTGTGACACAACCATGAAAGCCGGATGAGTTTCAGTCACAGTGTACATAACCCTGCTGGTGGAAGTAGAATTCCCCCAAAGGTTAAACTTCACAGGGGGTCAGCGACAGACACCTTGTTGACCTTTGAAAAGGTCCATTTATAATAAATGCCATTTAGCAGCAGCTTTTATCCCAATGCAACCTACAGTCACGCGTCTATACATTTTACTGTATCTATGGGTGGCCCTGGGAATCGACCCACAATCCTGGCATTGCAAGCGCCACGCTCTACCAACTGAGCCAGGGGAAGCTTTTTGACAATATAATGATGTTTACTATACCTGCTGCTAACCAGATTACCAGACTTCGATAAAAGCATTATATGAAGTAAGGACTTTGCGAAAGCGCAGAGCTGTACAGTACGTTGGGCAATTCTGTGATTCCTCCAGACTGGTCTGAATTGCCTTGTCAACGTCAATCCGAAACTCTGCTTTTATAGAATCCAGGAGCAGCTGTAACCATCGCCTGGCCTACTCTTTTATTTCTTCACTCTTTCCATCACTTACCGGTGGAGGAAGAATCAAGTTTGACAGGAAGGTAAGGAGAAAGTGGAGGAGAGGACGACAGTGGTAAGCAGTTACTGTATGTAAAGGAAGAGACAGAGGGAGGAGGGGATGAGGGGGAGAGAGGGTCTTACGGGCAGGGTAGGGATTAATGCTGATTGAGACTGCACCTGTGGTTGAAACCAGGCAGAGAGAGGGGGGAGAGAGAGAAGAGAGAGATAGAGAGGAGAGTGAGAGAGAGACAGAGAGAGAGAGAGAGAGAGAGAGACAGAGAGAGAGAGAAGAGAGAGATAGAGAGGAGAGTGAGAGAGAGAGAGAGAGAGAGAGGAGAGAGAGAAGAGAGAGATAGAGAGGAGACAGAGAGAGAGAGAGAGAGAGAGAGACAGAGAGAGAGAGAGAGAAGGATGTGGTCTATGAAACTCTGGAACTCCACATTTTGATATCATCGTAATTAGATGGGAGTCTGGCTCCCGGAATGTTTTCCACAGACGGAGCTGAAACATATACCTCTCTCTTCCTCTCTCTTTTCTTTTCTTTCTCCCATTCTCTCTCTCTCTTCATCTTCTTCTGTATTAGTGAGCTCTGTAAACACTCTGTCTTTCAGCCTGCCTGTCAGTTGGTCTCTCTCTCTCTCTCTCTCTAATGATTTGGCCCTAGTTCATAACCCGTCCTCCTCCCCCTTACTCCTCAAACCCTTTTAACTTAACCCCACTGCAAGTGGAAAGTGGCAGTCACACACTTCAATCCCCCTCTTCACAGTGGTTTAAGTTAACGTAACACACAGACTATGTATGTTATTGGGGGCCACTTGCTGTTTTCCATCGTAAAAAGAAACTCTCTCACGCGTGGCTCTGAATGACTCACTTCACGCCACATAGACCATTATGCAAGGCTGCTACTGTCAAGTCAAAATGTGTTCCTTTTCCACTTGAGTGTGAGCCCGCCCAGTGTGATGTCCTCGTAAGTCATATGAATGCTTTTCCTCCTCTCCACCTGTTCAGTCTTGACACCCTTAGCAGGAAGGGAAACTGGACCATTCTTCAATCCGCTGATCACTACATCTTACCACCGGATTGAGTTAATAATACATATAATAGATGCTCCAGACCCGAAGGGGCTAAGGGTCTTTTTGAAGTTGGGCGACAGCATGGCACTGTGCTGTGTGTGGATGGTGTAGCAGCACCAGGCTTGTCCATGAAAACAGACATGGTTTCTACTGTACTCCATGTAGATGTGTGACTCAGAGTGTGACCCGATCCCTTTCAAACCTGATGGAATGTTCAGGATCAGAGCCAGAGGCGCTAGGTTGTATAAACTGCAGTCATTTTCCACCTTTTCTCTCACAGACACCCGCACAACACACATTACACACACATTACACACACATTACAGACACACACACACACACACACACACACACACACACACACACACACACACACACACACACACACACACACACACACACACACACACACACACACACACACACACACACACACACACACACACACACACACACACACACACACACACACACACACACACACACACACACACACACACACACACACACACACACACCCGCACACACATATTACACTTTACACACACACAAACACACATTAAAGGTGACATTCAGCACAATATCTTGACCCATTGCCAGACATGGCTTGAGGCAAAGAACGCTTTTCAGTTGACTCAACAATCTGAGCCATCAACTCCCTGCCCCCTCTACCAACCCCCTGAAACAGAAAAAGCCCACCTCAGCCCATCTCTCATTCCTCTCACGCATAGCGTTGAACTCTGAATGAAGTAAAAACTATGACCTCTTAGAGAGTCTAGACATTTGGAAAATGTGTGCGTGTTGTGTTCATTTATACACTTTTCTCTCTGTTAGTCCTGTCCGTCTTCACAGAGAGGAAATGAAAGCTCAGGTTCCATAAGCTGATTATTCAGAGACAGACCTGTTACACACACACACACACACACACACACACACACACACACACACACACACACACACACACACACACACACACACACACACACACACACACACACACACACACACACACACACACACACACACACACACACACACACACACACACACACACACACACACACACACTGCTGGCCAGTGGAAACACTCTGGTGGTCTGTGATGGTGACAAATGAGTATGTAATTCAGATGGAAAGAAAGCAGGGGGAGAAACATTGGCCAGATCTCCCATCTCTCCCTTTTCCCTCTCTTCTGAATCTCTCCCTACCCTTTCTTTCTCTCTCCTGCTCTTTCTCTCAACCGCCTCTTTCGCTTTCTACCGTCCACCCGTTCTCCTCTTCCTCTCCACATTATTTCTTGCTTTCTCTATCCCCCTTTCTCTCCTCCTCCTCTTCCTCTCTCCCCTCCTCCCTCTTCCCCCAATCCCCTGTTTGGGTAAGAGTAAGCAGTGAGGCGTGAGCCCGTTGATAAGGAGAGTTAGGTGACTCTCTTGGCTGCTGCGTCCACAGTCCATGTATTCTTATAGCCAGTGGCAGGGGACACACACACCCTCTAACGTCCCTCAAACGTCCCCTGGGTTATTTCTGGCACTCAGTAATGGCCTCCTCATTAGTGTTATATTAGTGTGAGTAATAGAATCCGTGTGTGTGTGATAGAATTGGCCGTCATAGCAGGGGTGGTGACCTCAGACTGCTTCTTCTCTCTCGCTACCATCTTGACATTGATGAACCCAGAACTCCGCTCGTCCCTTCACCCCTTCCCTCTTCCGTCGCCACTGAAACGACTGTATCTGTTGGTTAAATGAAGTTTCAGAGATGAGGTCAAATACGGTGTGTGTGCTTGTGCTGGTGTGTGTCCAGCCAGGGATAGTCTTAGTAGACGTAATAAAGACATCAGAGTTGACTGATGCTTCAATGACCCTCCCCACTGTAATTTTGAGGTTGGCTGTGGCGCATATATTTTCCACAGCAGTTTAGGTTGCATCGCCAGATGTGTCAATCAAGCTTTCAAGCACTGGCTTTCCATAGACCTCACTCAGCACTGAATACTCTACGTGGTATCAGTGATGGAAAGGCTTTGGGCAACATGACGGTGCAAGAGTCAGTGTGTGTGTGTGTGTGTGTGTGTGTGTGTGTGTGTGTGTGTGTGTGTGTTGTTGTCATGGCCATTCCCTTGCCAGCCTCTTGTCAACATTAGATCTTACTGTTCTTTAATACAATCACTTACACACAGACACATTGTCTTTATCTCTTCCTCTCGCTCTCTGTGTGTCTCTATCTCTTCTCTCACACACACACACACACACACACATTTCCCGCTAACCAGAGTGGTTTTGAATGACACGCGAATCACGCTATAACTTCTCTCCATTGGGAAACAGAGACAATCCCTCCTGCTGGCAGACACACACGCCGGAACGGCGGGGACGGAAATTGTCAAACTTCCAGCCTCTCTCTCGATGTCTGCTGCACACTGTGTGCTCTCAACTCTCTGCAGTCAGCTAGCACCCGTTCACTTTTCACTGCCACTGGCTGGAAACACACTGAATCTCAGTCTGTCTCCCTCACTGGGCCCTGGCTGCTGGCTGGCCATACAGTAGCCTCAATGTGACCTTTGTCTTCTCTCTGGTGGATAGATTCTGTCCAGTAGCTTCTGTCTGATATGTACCTTTGTTTGTAGGCATTACGTCTCCCTTAGTGACCACTGGCTGCTGGCTGGTCTAATGTAGATTGCCACTCTATATAGTAGCACCTGGTTTATGATTAGTTCCTGTTTAAAGTGTATTTTCTTGGGGATTAACTTCTGTCCCTTTTCTGGTCTGCACCTTGGGTTTGTACAGATCAAACTGTCACAGTGAATTTAAAGCTTGTCGTGTGTTTGAGGTTTAAAAAGGCTTCTGAAGTTTGTAATTTCCACTTTGAAATTTCAGACTTGATTTCTCCTGACGAAAAAAATCGATGAACCCAGAAATGACCATGAATTATAATCCACATCATAAGTCACATTTCCTGTCGCTGCAAACAGGCACAAAAAACAGTAATGTTGCCTCTTCAAACAGCAGAATATGTACGGTGTTAGTCTCTTTGTAGTGTAGTTTCTTTCCAGTAGCATCTTTCTGGTCTGTACCTTTTTGTTTGATTTGTGGGCTCTACATTATGTTCTCTTCCATACAGTATATCCTCTGTGCAGCTTTCCCCGGATTTACTATTTCGCAACATGTCACTTCTGTCGGATTTATGCCTTTTGATTGGCATGTCGGCCACTGTCTGGTCTGGGATTTGTATCAGTGTCAAATATGGACCCTATAGAATGAGAGGGGAGCGAAAGCAGACTCGGGTACGAGCTAGAGCCTCCATGCCGGGTGACACCGGGGTCGTGTCATAAGGGTAACCGGAGGAACAAACAGACAGAGGTGCTGGCCTTCATCCCTGCGGGACAGTTGTAACTGGAGGAACAAACAGACAGAGATGCTGGCCTTCATCCCTGCGGGACAGTTGTAACTGGAGGAACAAACAGACAGAGGTGCTGGCATTCATCCCTGCGGGACAGTTGTAAACGGAGGAACAAACAGACAGAGGTGCTGGCCTTCATCCCTGTGGGACAGTTGTAACTGGAGGAACAGACAGACAGAGATGCTGGCATTCATCCCTGCGAGACAGTTGTAACTGGAGGAACAAACAGACAGAGATGCTGGCATTCATCCCTGCGAGACAGTTGTAACTGGAGGAACAAACAGACAGAGATGCTGGCATTCATCCCTGCGAGACAGTTGTAACTGGAGAAACAAACAGACAGAGGTGCTGGCATTCATCCCTGCGGGACAGTTGTAACTGGAGGAACAAACAGACAGAGATGCTGGCATTCATCCCTGTGGGACAGTTGTAACTGGAGGAACAAACAGACAGAGGTGCTGGCATTCATCCCTGTGGGACAGTTGTAACTGGAGGAACAAACAGACAGAGGTGCTGGCATTCATCCCTGCGGGACAGTTGTAACTGGAGGAACAAACAGACAGAGATGCTGGCATTCATCCCTGCGGGACAGTTGTAACCGGAGGAACAAACAGACAGAGGTGCTGTCATTCATCCCTGCGGGACAGTTGTAACTACAGGAACAAACAGACAGAGGTGCTGGCATTCATCCCTGTGGGACAATTGTAACTGGAGGAACAGACAGACAGAGGTGCTGGCATTCATCCCTTCGGGACAGTTGTAACTGGAGGAACAAACAGACAGAGGTGCTGGCATTCATCCCTGCGGGACAGTTGTAACTGGAGGAACAAACAGACAGAGGTGCTGGCATTCATCCCTGCGGGACAGTTGTAACTGGAGGAACAGACAGACAGAGGTGCTGGTATTCATCCCTGTGGGACAGTTGTAACTGGAGGAACAGACAGACAGAGGTGCTGGCATTCATCCCTGCGGGACAGTTGTAACTGGAGGAACAAACAGACAGAGGTGCTGGCATTCATCCCTGCGGGACAGTTGTAACTGGAGGAACAGACAGACAGAGGTGCTGGCATTCATCCCTGCGGGACAGTTGTAACTGGAGGAACAAACAGACAGAGGTGCTGGTATTCATCCCTGCGGGACAGTTGTAACTGGAGGAACAGACAGACAGAGGTGCTGGTATTCATCCCTGTGGGACAGTTGTAACTGGAGGAACAGACAGACAGAGGTGCTGGTATTCATCCCTGCGGGACAGTTGTAACTGGAGGAACAAACAGACAGAGGTGCTGGCATTCATCCCTGCGGGACAGTTGTAACTGGAGGAACAAACAGACAGAGGTGCTGGCATTCATCCCTGCAGGACAGTTGTAACTGGAGGAACAAACAGACAGAGGTGCTGGCATTCATCCCTGCGGGACAGTTGTAACTGGAGGAACAGACAGACAGAGGTGCTGTCATTCATCCCTGCGGGACAGTTGTAACTGGAGGAACAAACAGACAGAGGTGCTGGCATTCATCCCTGCGGGACAGTTGTAACTGGAGGAACAAACAGACAGAGGTGCTGTCATTCATCCCTGCGGGACAGTTGTAACTGGAGGAACAAACAGACAGAGGTGCTGGCATTCATCCCTGCGGGACAGTTGTAACTGGAGGAACAAACAGACAGAGGTGCTGGCATTCATCCCTGCGGGACAGTTGTAACTGGAGGAACATCCCTGTGGGAACAGACAGAGACAGAGGTGCTGGCATTCATTCCTGCGGGACAGTTGTAACTGGAGGAACAAACAGACAGAGGTGCTGGCATTCATCCCTGCGGGACAGTTGTAACTGGAGGAACAAACAGACAGAGGTGCTGGCATTCATCCCTGCGGGACAGTTGTAACTGGAGGAACAAACAGACAGAGGTGCTGGCATTCATCCCTGTGGGACAGTTGTAACTGGAGGAACAAACAGACAGAGGTGCTGGCATTCATCCCTGCGGGACAGTTGTAACTGGAGGAACAAACAGACAGAGGTGCTGGCATTCATCCCTGCGGGACAGTTGTAACTGGAGGAACAAACAGACAGAGGTGCTGGCATTCATCCCTGCGGGACAGTTGTAACTACAGGAACAAACATACAGAGGTGCTGGCATTCATCCCTGCGGGACAGTGGTAACTGGAGGAACAGAGGAACAGACAGACAGAGGTGCTGGCATTCATCCCTGCGGGACAGTTGTAACTGGAGGAACAAACAGACAGAGGTGCTGGCATTCATCCCTGCGGGACAGTTGTAACTGGAGGAACAGACAGACAGAGGTGCTGGCATTCATCCCTGCGGGACAGTTGTAACTGGAGGAACAAACAGACAGAGGTGCTGGCATTCATCCCTGCGGGACAGTTGTAACTGGAGGAACAAACAGACAGAGGTGCTGGCATTCATCCCTGTGGGACAGTTGTAACTGGAGGAACAAACAGACAGAGGTGCTGGCATTCATCCCTGCGGGACAGTTGTAACTGGAGGAACAAAAAGACAGAGGTGCTGGCATTCATCCCTGTGGGACAGTTGTAACTACAGGAACAAACAGACAGAGGTGCTGGCATTCATCCCTGTGGGACAGTTGTAACTGGAGGAACAAACAGACAGAGGTGCTGGCATTCATCCCTGCGGGACAGTTGTAACTGGAGGAACAAACAGACAGAGGTGCTGGCATTCATCCCTGCGGGACAGTTGTAACTGGAGGAACAAACAGACAGAGGTGCTGGCATTCATCCCTGTGGGACAGTTGTAACTGGAGGAACAAACAGACAGAGGTGCTGGCATTCATCCCTGCGGGACAGTTGTAACTGGAGGAACAGACAGACAGAGGTGCTGGCATTCATCCCTGCGGGACAGTTGTAACTGGAGGAACAAACAGACAGAGGTGCTGGCATTCATCCCTGCGGGACAGTTGTAACTGGAGGAACAAACAGACAGAGGTGCTGGCATTCATCCCTGCGGGACAGTTGTAACTGGAGGAACAGACAGACAGAGGTGCTGGCATTCATCCCTGCGGGACAGTTGTAACTGGAGGAACAAACAGACAGAGGTGCTGGTATTCATCCCTGCGGGACAGTTGTAACTGGAGGAACAAACAGACAGAGGTGCTGGCATTCATCCCTCTGGGACAGTTGTAACTGGAGGAACAAACAGACAGAGGTGCTGGCATTCATCCCTGCAGGACAGTTGTAACTGGAGGAACAGACAGACAGAGGTGCTGGCATTCATCCCTGTGGGACAGTTGTAACTGGAGGAACAGACAGACAGAGGTGCTGGCATTCATCCCTGCGGGACAGTTGTAACTGGAGGAACAAACAGACAGAGGTGCTGGCATTCATCCCTGCGGGACAGTTGTAACTGGAGGAACAAACAGACAGAGGTGCTGGCATTCATTCACAGTCTGGAGGAACAAACAGACAGAGGTGCTGGGACAGTTGTAACTGGAGGAACAAACAGACAGAGGTGCTGGCATTCATCCCTGCGGGACAGTTGTAACTGGAGGAACAAACAGACAGAGATGCTGTAACTGGAGGAACAAACAGACAGACAGAGGTGCTGGCATTCATCCCTGCGGGACAGTTGTAACTGGAGGAACAAACAGACAGAGGTGCTGGCATTCATCCCTGCGGGACAGTTGTAACTGGAGGAACAGACAGACAGAGGTGCTGGTATTCATCCCTGTGGGACAGTTGTAACTGGAGGAACAGACAGACAGAGGTGCTGGCATTCATCCCTGGCACACAACCTTGGGGGACGGCATGCCAACCCTGCTACCATTAGGACTAGCAAATGGGCCTCGCTTTTGGGCCCTGGCTGGAAGAGTGGCGACAGTTTCCTCCGCTCCTTCCTCCCATATTCCTCCTTCTTTCACAATGTAACTGGAGGAACAAACAGACAGAGGTGCATCCTGTTGGACTAGATCAACACATGGCATTGGGTGGGATCCCATTGCGCTTTGGGACAGTTGTAACTGGAGGAACAAACAGTCCATCTAAAGCTCCAGGTGCCTTGTATGATGTGCTTGTGTCCTTTGATATCATCCCTGCAATAGAGGACACCATGTTGTAATCCTTCAGGAGGAACAGACTGTGTGTGTGTGTGTGTGTGTGTGTGTGTGTGTGTGTGTGTGTGTGTGTGTGTGTGTGTGTGTGTGTGTGTGTGTGTGTGTGTGTGTGTGTGTGTGTGTGTGTGTGTGTGTGTGTGTGTGTGTGTGTGAGACAGAGGTGGGTAACAGAAATGGATGAAGACTTCATGCCCCTGTGGGACAGTTGTAACTCCCCCAGTTAGTTTGAACAGACAGACAGAGGTGCTGCTCTTGACAGTTCATCCCTGCATCACTAGAGCAAAACATTGTTTTCTTAAAGTCAAACTGGAGGAATTAATTAAGATTCAAAAATACAGACAGTCTTATTGGTTGAATGGCATTGTTAAAGAACATCCCTGCCTAGGGACAGTTGTAACTGGAGGAACAAACAGACAGAGGTGCTGGCATTCATCCCTGGGACAGTTGTAACTGGAGGAACAAACAGACAGAGGTGCTGGCATTCATCCCTGCGGGACAGTTGTAACTGGAGGAACAGACAGACAGAGGTGCTGGCATTCATTCCTGCGGGACAGTTGTAACTGGAGGAACAAACAGACAGAGGTGCTGGCATTCATCCCTGCGGGACAGTTGTAACTGGAGGAACAAACAGACAGAGGTGCTGGCATTCATTCCTGTCGGGGGATACTAAATATGCCATCGTGGCGTAAACAGTTGTAACTGGGGAAAATAAGCAAACAGACAGAGATGTCCCCTGGCATACTAAATAAGCCCTCATCTCTGTCCCCTGTGGGGATACTAAATAAGCCCTGACGTAAAAGCCAGGCAGTCTGTCTGTCTCTGTCCCTGTGGGGATACTAAATAAGTTGTAAACTGGTCTGTCTGTCTCTGTCCCCTGTGGGGAACAAACAGACAGAGTGTGTCTGTCTCTGTCCCCTTGGGGATTAAATAAGCCCTCTGACGGGACAGTCTGTAACTGGAGGAACAAACAGACAGAGAGTCTGTCTGTCTCTGTCCCCTGTGGGGATCCTAAATAAGCCCTCGGACAGTTGTAACTGGAGGAACAGACATTGCTAGTGAGACACCAGGGTCATGGTGTCCCCTGAGGGATACTAACTATAGCAACTGACAGCCAGGTCCTGGCACTGTCCCCTTGGGGGACAACTGGCCCTCGTGATGCCAACAGTCTGTCTGTCTCTGTCCATTGGGGATACAAATGGCCCTCCGTAAAAGCCAGTGCAGTCTGGTCTCTGTCCCTGGCTGGGGATACTAAATAAGCCCCGTGAGTGGCCAGGACAGTCTGGACTCTGTCCCCTGTGGGGATACTAAATAAGCCCTCGCCCAGTGCAGTCTGTCTGTCTCTGTCCCCTCCTAAATAAGCCTCCCCATGCATTCTGTCTCTCTGTCCCCTGTTACTAAATAAGCCCTCGTGCGGGTGCAGTCTGTCTGTCTCTGTCCCCTGTGGGGATACTAAATAAGCCCTCGTGTCCAGTGCAGTCTGTCTTCTCTGTCCCCTGTGGGGATACTAAATAAGTTTAAAAGCCAGTGCAGTCTGTCTGTCTTGTCCATGGGGGATTTAAGCCCTAAAAAGCCATGTCTCCCCTCCCCTGTGGGGATGCCCTCAAGATAAAAGCCACAGTCTGATACTCCCTACGTAAAAGCCAGTGCAGTCTTTGTCTCTGTCCCCTGTGGGGATACTAAATAAGCCCTACTTAAAAGCCAGTGCAGTCTGTCTGTCTCTGTCCCCTGTGGGGATTTTCCACATGCAGTCTCCTGTCTCTGTCCCCTTTAGGATAACAACAGGATAATGGATTTCAGAAAAGCCAGAAATGTTCTCTGTCCCCTGTGGGGATACTAAATAAGCCCTCGTGACAAAAGCCAGTGCAGTCTCTGTTGTCCCCTGACTAAATCAACACCTACGATGACGTAAAAGCCAGTGCAGTCTGCTGTCTCTGTCCTCACTAAATAAGCCCTGGGTGGTGCAGTCTGTCTGTCTCTGTCCCCTGTGGGGATACCATTGCAGTCTGTCTGTCTCTGTCCCCTGTGGGGATACTAAATAAGCCCTCGTGAGCCCAGTGCAGTCTGTCTGTCTCTGTCCCCTGTGGGGATACTAAATAAGCCACGTAAAAGCCAGTGCAGTCTGATGCTCTGTCCCCTGTGGGGATACTAAATAAGCCCTGCACCAGTGCAGTCTGTCTGTCTCTGTCCATCTAAAGCCCTCCAAAAGCCAGTGCAGTCTCGTCTCTGTCCCCTTGTATGATGTGCTTGTGTCCTTTGATACTAGCACATCTCCTGTCTCTGTCCCCTGTGGGGATACAAATAAGCCCTCGTGACAAGGCCAGTGCAGTCTGTCATCTCTGGATACTAAATAAGCCCTAGCCAGTGCAGTCTGTTGTCTCTGTCCCCTGTGGGGATACTAAATAAGCCCTCGTGACGTAAAAGGGGGGGATACTAAATAAGCCCTGTGACGTAAAAGCCAGTGCAGTCTGTCTGTCTCTGTCCCCTGTGGGGATACTAAATAAGCCCTCGTGACGTAAAAGCCAGTGCAGTCTGTCTGTCTCTGTCCCCTGTGGGGATACTAAATAAGCCCTCGTGTCTCTCTGTCTCTGTCCCCTGTGGGGATACTAAATAAGCCCTCGTGACGTGCCAGTGCAGTCTGTCTGTCTCTGTCCCCTGTGGGGATACTAAATAAGCCCTGACGAAAAGCCAGTGCAGTCTGTCTGTCTCTGTCCCCTGACAGGGTAAAATAAGCAGAAATGGAGTGCAGTCTGTCTGTCTCATGCCCTGTCTAAATAAGCCCTTGAGTAAAAGCCAGTGCAGTCTGTCTGTCTCTGTCCCCTGTGGGGATACTAAATAAGCCCTCAGTTAGTTTGCCAGTGCAGTCTGTCTGTCTCTGTCCCCTGTGGGGATACTAAATAAGCCCTTGACGTAGTTCTGTCTGTCTCTGTCCCCTGTGGGGATACTAAATAAGCCCTCGTGACGTAAAAGCCAGTGCAGTCTGTCTGTCTCTGTCCCCTGTGGGGATCAAATAAGCCCTCGTGACAAAAGTGCAGTTGTCTGTCTCTGTCCCCTGTGGGGATAAAATAAGCCTCAAACTGTCTAAATGACCAGTGCATCTGTGTCTCTGTCCCCTTAATACTAAATAAGCCCTCAAAAGCCAAAGTCTGTCAAGGTCCCCTGTGGGGATACTAAATAAGCCCTTAATGCAGTCTGTCTTATTGTCCCCTTGGGGAATAAATAAGCCCTCGCAAAAGCCAGTGCAGTCTGTTGTCTCTGTCCCCTGTGGGGATACTAACCCTCGTGACGTAAAAAGCCAAGTCTGTCTGGCCCCTCCCCTGTGGGGAACAAATAAGCCTAGTGACGATGCAGTCTGTCTGTCTCTGTCCCCTGTGGGGATACTAAATAAGCCCTCGTGACGTAAAAGCCAGTGCAGTCTGTCTGTCTCTGTCCCCTGTGGGGATACTAAATAAGCCCTCACGTAAAAGCCAGTGCAGTCTGTCTGTCTCTGTCCCCTGTGGGGATACTAAATAAGCCCTCCTGACGTAAAAGCCAGTGCAGTCTGTCTGTCTCTGTCCCCTGTGGGGATACTAAATAAGCCCTCGCACGTAAAAGCCAGTGCAGTCTGTCTGTCTCTGTCCCCTGTGGGGATACTAAATAAGCCCTCGACGTATGCCAGTGCAGTCTCTGTCTCTGTCCCCTGTGGGGATACTAAATAAGCCCTCGTGACATTCAGTAGTGCAGTCTGTCTGTCTCTGTCCCCTGTGGGGATACTAAATAAGCCCTCGTCGTAAAAGCCAGTGCAGTCTGTCTGTCTCTGTCCCCTGTGGGGATACTAAATAAGCCCTACGTAAAAGCCAGTGCAGTCTGTCTGTCTCTGTCCCCTGTGGGGATACTAAATAAGCCCTCTAAAAGAGTGCAGTCTCTGTCTGTCTCTGTCCCCTGTGGGGATACTAAATAAGCCCTCGTGACGTAAAAGCCAGTGCAGTCTGTCTGTCTCTGTCCCCTGTGGGGATACTAAATAAGCCCTCGTGTGCAGTCTGTATAAAATAAGCCAGTGCCAGTCAGTCTGTCTGTCTCTGTCCCCTGTGGGGATACTAAATAAGCCCTCGTGACGTAAAAGCCAGTGCAGTCTGTCTGTCTCTGTCCCCTGTGGGGATACTAAATAAGCCCTCGTGACGTAAAAGCCAGTGCAGTCTGTCTGTCTCTGTCCCCTGTGGGGATACTAAATAAGCCCTCGTGACGTAAAAGCCAGTGCAGTCTGTCTGTCTCTGTCCCCTGTGGGGATACTAAATAAGCCCTCGTGACGTAAAAGCCAGTGCAGTCTGTCTGTCTCTGTCCCCTGTGGGGATACTAAATAAGCCCTCGTGACGTAAAAGCCAGTGCAGTCTGTCTGTCTCTGTCCCCTGTGGGGATACTAAATAAGCCCTCGTGCCAGTGCAGTCTGTCTGTCTCTGTCCCCTGTGGGGATACTAAATAAGCCAGTGCAGTCTGTCTGTCTCTGTCCCCTGTGGGGATACTAAATAAGCCCTCGTGACGTAAAAGCCAGTGCAGTCTGTCTGTCTCTGTCCCCTGTGGGGATACTAAATAAGCCCTGTGCCAGTGCAGTCTGTCTGTCTCTGTCCCCTGTGGGGATACTAAATAAGCCCTCGTGACGTAAAAGCCAGTGCAGTCTGTCTGTCTCTGTCCCCTGTGGGGATACTAAATAAGCCCTCGTGACATAAAAGCCAGTGCAGTCTGTCTGTCTCTGTCCCCTGTGGGGATACTAAATAAGCCCTCGTGACGTAAAAGCCAGTGCAGTCTGTCTGTCTCTGTCCCCTGTGGGGATACTAAATAAGCCCTCTGTCTGTGTCCCCTGTGGGGATACTAAATAAGCCCTAAAAGCCAGTGCAGTCTGTCTGTCTCTGTCCCCTGTGGGGATACTAAATAAGCCCTCGTGACGTAAAAGCCAGTGCAGTCTGTCTGTCTCTGTCCCCTGTGGGGATACTAAATAAGCCCTCGTGACGTAAAAGCCAGTGCAGTCTGTCTGTCTCTGTCCCCTGTGGGGATACTAAATAAGCCCTCGTGACGTAAAAGCCAGTGCAGTCTGTCTGTCTCTGTCCCCTGTGGGGATACTAAATAAGCCCTCGTGACGTAAAAGCCAGTGCAGTCTGTCTGTCTCTGTCCCCTGTGGGGATACTAAATAAGCCCTCGTGACGTAAAAGCCAGTGCAGTCTGTCTGTCTCTGTCCCCTGTGGGGATACTAAATAAGCCCTCGTGACGTAAAAGCCAGTGCAGTCTGTCTGTCTCTAAATAAGTCCCCAGTCTGTGGGGGGATACTAAATAAGCCCTCGTGACGTAAAAGCCAGTGCAGTCTGTCTGTCTCTGTCCCCTGTGGGGATACTAAATAAGCCCTCGTGACGTAAAAGCCAGTGCAGTCTGTCTGTCTCTGTCCCCTGTGGGGATACTAAATAAGCCCTCGTGACGTAAAAGCCAGTGCAGTCTGTCTGTCTCTGTCCCCTGTGGGGATACTAAATAAGCCCTCGTGACGTAAAAGCCAGTGCAGTCTGTCTGTCTCTGTCCCCTGTGGGGATACTAAATAAGCCCTCGTGACGTAAAAGCCAGTGCAGTCTGTCTGTCTCTGTCCCCTGTGGGGATACTAAATAAGCCCTCGTGACGTAAAAGCCAGTGCAGTCTGTCTGTCTCTGTCCCCTGTGGGGATACTAAATAAGCCCTCGTGACGTAAAAGCCAGTGCAGTCTGTCTGTCTCTGTCCCCTGTGGGGATACTAAATAAGCCCTCGTGACGTAAAAGCCAGTGCAGTCTGTCTGTCTCTGTCCCCTGTGGGGATACTAAATAAGCCCTCGTGACGTAAAAGCCAGTGCAGTCTCTGTCTGTCCCCTGTGGGGATACTAAATAAGCCCTCGTGACGTAAAAGCCAGTGCAGTCTGTCTGTCTCTGTCCCCTGTGGGGATACTAAATAAGCCCTCGTGATAAAAGCCAGTGCAGTCTGTCTGTCTCTGTCCCCTGTGGGGATACTAAATAAGCCCTCGTGACGTAAAAGCCAGTGCAGTCTGTCTGTCTCTGTCCCCTGTGGGGATACTAAATAAGCCCTCGTGACGTAAAAGCCAGTGCAGTCTGTCTGTCTCTGTCCCCTGTGGGGATACTAAATAAGCCCTCGTGACGTAAAAGCCAGTGCAGTCTGTCTGTCTCTGTCCCCTGTGGGGATACTAAATAAGCCCTCGTGACGTAAAAGCCAGTGCAGTCTGTCTGTCTCTGTCCCCTGTGGGGATACTAAATAAGCCCTCGTGACGTAAAAGCCAGTGCAGTCTGTCTGTCTCTGTCCCCTGTGGGGATACTAAATAAGCCCTCGTGACGTAAAAGCCAGTGCAGTCTGTCTGTCTCTGTCCCCTGTGGGGATACTAAATAAGCCCTCGACGTAAAAGCCAGTGCAGTCTGTCTGTCTCTGTCCCCTGTGGGGATACTAAATAAGCCCTCGTGACGTAAAAGCCAGTGCAGTCTGTCTGTCTCTGTCCCCTGTGGGGATACTAAATAAGCCCTCGTGACGTAAAAGCCAGTGCAGTCTGTCTGTCTCTGTCCCCTGTGGGGATACTAAATAAGCCCTCGTGACGTAAAAGCCAGTGCAGTCTGTCTGTCTCTGTCCCCTGTGGGGATACTAAATAAAAAGCCCTCTGTCTGTCTCTGTCCCCTGTGGGGATACTAAATAAGCCCTCGTGAAAAGCCAGTGCAGTCTGTCTGTCTCTGTCCCCTGTGGGGATACTAAATAAGCCCTCGTGACGTAAAAGCCAGTGCAGTCTGTCTGTCTCTGTCCCCTGTCTGTCCCCTGGGATACTAAATAAGCCCTCGTGACGTAAAAGCCAGTGCAGTCTGTCTGTCTCTGTCCCCTGTGGGGATACTAAATAAGCCCTCGTGACGTAAAAGCCAGTGCAGTCTGTCTGTCTCTGTCCCCTGTGGGGATACTAAATAAGCCCTCGTGACGTAAAAGCCAGTGCAGTCTGTCTGTCTCTGTCCCCTGTGGGGATACTAAATAAGCCCTCGTGACGTAAAAGCCAGTGCAGTCTGTCTGTCTCTGTCCCCTGTGGGGATACTAAATAAGCCCTCGTGACGTAAAAGCCAGTGCAGTCTGTCTGTCTCTGTCCCCTGTGGGGATACTAAATAAGCCCTCGTGACGTAAAAGCCAGTGCAGTCTGTCTGTCTCTGTCCCCTGTGGGGATACTAAATAAGCCCTCGTGACGTAAAAGCCAGTGCAGTCTGTCTGTCTCTGTCCCCTGTGGGGATACTAAATAAGCCCTCCAGTGACGTAAAAGCCAGTGCAGTCTGTCTGTCTCTGTCCCCTGTGGGGATACTAAATAAGCCCTCGTAAAAGACAGTATAAAATATGCCAGTGCAGTCTGTCTGTCTCTGTCCCCTGTGGGGATACTAAATAAGCCCAGTCTGTCTGTCTCTGTCCCCTGTGGGGATACGTAAAAAGCCAGTGCAGTCTGTCTGTCTCTGTCCCCTGTGGGGATACTAAATAAGCCCTCGTGACGTAAAAGCCAGTGCAGTCTGTCTGTCTCTGTCCCCTGTGGGGATACTAAATAAGCCCTCGTGACGTAAAAGCCAGTGCAGTCTGTCTGTCTCTGTCCCCTGTGGGGATACTAAATAAGCCCTCGTGACGTAAAAGCCAGTGCAGTCTGTCTGTCTCTGTCCCCTGTGGGGATACTAAATAAGCCCTCGTGACGTAAAAGCCAGTGCAGTCTGTCTGTCTCTGTCCCCTGTGGGGATACTAAATAAGCCCTCGTGACGTAAAAGCCAGTGCAGTCTGTCTGTCTCTGTCCCCTGTGGGGATACTAAATAAGCCCTCGTGACGTAAAAGCCAGTGCAGTCTGTCTGTCTCTGTCCCCTGTGGGGATACTAAATAAGCCCTCGTGACGTAAAAGCCAGTGCAGTCTGTCTGTCTCTGTCCCCTGTGGGGATACTAAATAAGCCCTCGTGACGTAAAAGCCAGTGCAGTCTGTCTGTCTCTGTCCCCTGTGGGGATACTAAATAAGCCCTCGTGACGTAAAAGCCAGTGCAGTCTGTCTGTCTCTGTCCCCCCTGTGGGGATACCCCTATACTAAATAAGCCCTCGTGACGTAAAAGCCAGTGCAGTCTGTCTGTCTCTGTCCCCTGTGGGGATACTAAATAAGCCCTCGTGACGTAAAAGCCAGTGCAGTCTGTCTGTCTCTGTCCCCTGTGGGGATACTAAATAAGCCCTCGTGACGTAAAAGCCAGTGCAGTCTGTCTGTCTCTGTCCCCTGTGGGGATACTAAATAAGCCCTCGTGACGTAAAAGCCAGTGCAGTCTGTCTGTCTCTGTCCCCTGTGGGGATACTAAATAAGCCCTCGTGACGTAAAAGCCAGTGCAGTCTGTCTGTCTCTGTCCCCTGTGGGGATACTAAATAAGCCCTCGTGACAGTAAAAGCCAGTGCAGTCTGTCTGTCTCTGTCCCCTGTGGGGATACTAAATAAGCCCTCGTGACGTAAAAATAAGCCAGTGCAGTCTGTCTGTCTCTGTCCCCTGTGGGGATACTAAATAAGCCCTCGTGACGTAAAAGCCAGTGCAGTCTGTCTGTCTCTGTCCCCTGTGGGGATACTAAATAAGCCCTACTAAATAAGCCCTCGTGACGTAAAAGCCAGTGCAGTCTGTCTGTCTCTGTCCCCTGTGGGGATACTAAATAAGCCCTCGTGACGTAAAAGCCAGTGCAGTCTGTCTGTCTCTGTCCCCTGTGGGGATACTAAATAAGCCCTCGTGACGTAAAAGCCAGTGCAGTCTGTCTGTCTCTGTCCCCTGTGGGGATACTAAATAAGCCCTCGTGACGTAAAAGCCAGTGCAGTCTGTCTGTCTCTGTCCCCTGTGGGGATACTAAATAAGCCCTCGTGACGTAAAAGCCAGTGCAGTCTGTCTGTCTCTGTCCCCTGTGGGGATACTAAATAAGCCCTCGTGACGTAAAAGCCAGTGCAGTCTGTCTGTCTCTGTCCCCTGTGGGGATACTAAATAAGCCCTCGTGACGTAAAAGCCAGTGCAGTCTGTCTGTCTCTGTCCCCTGTGGGGATACTAAATAAGCCCTCGTGACGTAAAAGCCAGTGCAGTCTGTCTGTCTCTGTCCCCTGTGGGGATACTAAATAAGCCCTCGTGACGTAAAAGCCAGTGCAGTCTGTCTGTCTCTGTCCCCTGTGGGGATACTAAATAAGCCCTCGTGACGTAAAAGCCAGTGCAGTCTGTCTGTCTCTGTCCCCTGTGGGGATACTAAATAAGCCCTCGTGACGTAAAAGCCAGTGCAGTCTGTCTGTCTCTGTCCCCTGTGGGGATACTAAATAAGCCCTCGTGACGTAAAAGCCAGTGCAGTCTGTCTGTCTCTGTCCCCTGTGGGGATACTAAATAAGCCCTCGTGACGTAAAACTAAATAAGCCAGTGCAGTCTGTCTGTCTCTGTCCCCTGTGGGGATACTAAATAAGCCCTCGTGACGTAAAAGCCAGTGCAGTCTGTCTGTCTCTGTCCCCTGTGGGGATACTAAATAAGCCCTCGTGATGTAAAAGCCAGTGCAGTCTGTCTGTCTCTGTCCCCTGTGGGGATACTAAATAAGCCCTCGTGACGTAAAAGCCAGTGCAGTCTGTCTGTCTCTGTCCCCTGTGGGGATACTAAATAAGCCCTCGTGATGTAAAAGCCAGTGCAGTCTGTCTGTCTCTGTCCCCTGTGGGGATACTAAATAAGCCCTCGTGATGTAAAAGCCAGTGCAGTCTGTCTGTCTCTGTCCCCTGTGGGGATACTAAATAAGCCCTCGTGATGTAAAAGCCAGTGCAGTCTGTCTGTCTCTGTCCCCTGTGGGGATACTAAATAAGCCCTCGTGACGTAAAAGCCAGTGCAGTCTGTCTGTCTCTGTCCCCTGTGGGGATACTAAATAAGCCCTCGTGATGTAAAAGCCAGTGCAGTCTGTCTGTCTCTGTCCCCTGTGGGGATACTAAATAAGCCCTCGTGATGTAAAAGCCAGTGCAGTCTGTCTGTCTCTGTCCCCTGTGGGGATACTAAATAAGCCCTCGTGATGTAAAAGCCAGTGCAGTCTGTCTGTCTCTGTCCCCTGTGGGGATACTAAATAACCCTGACGTAAAAGCCAGTGCAGTCTGTCTGTCTCTGTCCCCTGTGGGGATACTAAATAAGCCCTCGTGATGTAAAAGCCAGTGCAGTCTGTCTGTCTCTATAAAATAACATCACTGTGCTTCCCTAACAGACCATAGCTCTCGTTTACGCCGTCGTGGTGCAGTTTAACGTCCTGTTACACAGTTACCGTGTGACTGTTATGTCATGCCCTGTCACAGGCCTCTCTGTCACACTATGGTTTCCTGTCACTCTACTCTCTATAAGTCTTCCATGTCTCAAAGAGTCCTTCCTGTCGTCCGTTTGAGGGCACCTCCAGTAACAGTTTGTTATGTGTTTCAGTGTGACACATTTATCTCTTTATATCACCTCACTCAGCGAGACCACACGATTTAGCATTCAGAGAGAGAAATATGGCTACCAACTGTCAGCTTTCATAAGTCTGTTCTTTATCCTCGGTTGCTTGTCATGTGTGTGTGGGTGTGTGCCTGTGTTTGTGTGCGTGCATGTGTGCCTGCAGTGTGTGTTAGCCTACCGTTTATTGCATACAGCACAGCCTTTAGCCTGCTCTTTCTACTATTCTCCCTCGAAGCTCCTGGGATGTGGCGCCACCGAGGAAGGCTAATCATCCAGTACAAACACTGGTGCCCCAATTAGCCGCCTGCTAGCCGCCACCGCTACGCTAAGCGCTAGCCCCCACATTAGCGACACAGCTGGTGCAAGTGGCTGTAGCCTGATTTGCAGTAGGCGCCGGAGCTACTCGGTTCACAATAGACTCCTTTCCGTGGAGATCTAAGGAGCTGTCTAGTCAGAGACAGAGGGATTATTATGGAGGGACTGGGTGAATATAAAGGGTATTGGCTCCCGCGCTCTCGTATTGCGCTGTTGTTTTGGTTGGGGCAGATATGCTAATCCTAATTAGCCGCGGGTTAGCGCAGGGGGAAAGCTCACATCACATACCACAAGTCTACATGACTTGAGGGGAGGGGAGGGGACGGAAACGTGGCTGGAGAGAGAGAAATTGGCAGCAATGGTGGAATTCACAATGAGGTGTACTAGAGTGTTACTGGCGCCTGTGACAACTATCTAGCCTGTCCCCTGTCCCCTCGGCCAAGGCTGTGACGATGTAGCTACGTCTCTCAGTCAAATGACACGAATGAGCTTAGTTTGGACGCATGCACTGTAAAGTGAATGTTTTTAGTTGTGTACCGACTACTTATGGAATCTTGCTGCGGGACAATGTCCACGCTATCTGTTTGTGTGCCTGTGTCTGTGCAGGCGGGGGCGTATTTTAATTTAATTTTACCTTTATTTAACTAGGCAAGTCAGTTTAGGACGAATTCTTATTTTCAATGACGGCCTAGGAACAGTGGGTTAACTGCCTGTTCAGGGGCAGAACGACAGATTTGTACCTTGTCAGCTCGGGGATTTGAACTTGCAACCTTCCGGTGACTAGTCCAACTCTCTAACCACTAGGCTACCCTGTCGTATGTGCGTGCGTTTGAATGGTGTCATAGAGTCTGCGTGGCATGTTCATTTAGCAAGGCACGCAATCACAGAAGAAACATCCTACAGGCAGTGCTTCCATTGACTATGAAGAGCAGTGACAGACTGAGTGGTGTAATGAGTTCAGGGGTGAAGAGGAAGCCCTTTGCCAGGGAATTATATTACTAAGAGGCGTTGTTGTGTGGGTCGGTGATGAATTAGCTAATGAACAAGGTGATTAACTGGCTTTATCCAGTAGCATCAGAGCTAATTAGGATACTGCGCAAGCAGGAGAAGAGGAGTGTGGGAAAAAGAGGAGTGAGGATGGGGATGGATGGACACTAGGTTTTTTTTTTTTTACTGGACCGGAAGAAGAAGAAGCAGAAGCAGAATAATTAATACAATGTATACTGGTTATCTGCATATCGTGCACACTGTGAGTCTGTTATGTCAATGGCTCTGTTCCAATATCAACACTAGCAGCCTACCACTTAGAATAAAGTAACATACTGTGCATGTATTCTAATTGGTTTGCTAGTATGGACATTGGAACACAGCCAAGAACACAGACAATTTTTTTGTTTACATTTCTTGGCGATCTGCTTATCCACTCAATGTTGACAGTACTGGTTCCATGTTGCTTTTTAATCACTCCCATTGATTTGTAGGTTAGAGGATGATTGTAAGGGATGTCTTCACTGTTTCTAGTGAAATGACAAACGACCGATATTGCCAATACCTTGAAGATGGAGCCTTTTATCATCCCCTACAAAGGCATCGAAGCAGCAGAGTGTATGATTTAGTTAGTAATTACCCCCAATTAAACCCACACGAAGCAATACACTATTGCATTACTCTAGATGATTGCAGAAGGGAACGCATTATTCTAAATATATTGTGGTAAATTGAAATGAGTATGTTTGTGTCGATGAAGAAATGTGAAGCTACTTTGTGGAGATTATGGGAGAATAAGACGACCTTTCCATCCATCTAACAAGAAGCTTTAATTCCTAACCACTCCTTCTGGAGGGCACAGCACAGTTAGCAAATCCCTTTTTATATTCTCCATTTGAAAAGCACAAGCATTTTGTGGAATGGCAGCAGACAGACGAGCATCATGGCTAAACCCACACACTGCCAACCATTTCAAAAGAATCAAATAAAAATAAAAAAACATTTTAAAGACGTAAAATGTATTTCTGTTTCATTTCTTTCCCCTTCTCCATTCCAATTCCAGGAACTTTATGAATGGAAAATGTCAGGGGATAGGTTTTTTCCAAAGCCATTACTATAGCCTGTGTGTCTGCCGAGCTTGCCACAGTGTGACTATTACACTACAGACAATAGTATGAAGTTGGCCTATACCCGTAGACACGGACTTGAACACGCCACTCTCGATGCAAGGTGTTATTGAAAGGATTCTGTTGTATGAACGCTAGAATTTCTCAAAGGTGAACATTACATAGAGACCGTCCAGTGACAGGTGTTGGTTCGGTTGAGACCTTAGCTACACAATATTATCCATGTATGGCCATACGGACACACACTTGGGTTTTTCCCCAGTCTCCTACTGTCAACACAGGTCACTTGCGAGCGAAAGCTTTTCCCCTTATGTTAACAAACGTGTCTCTTATACAACTACACTATAACTGGGGAGACAAAGCAGGTCATAAAAGATTCAAAGTTGTTCCCACTGCTCACCCTCCGACACTCTTTCCCTTCGGGCACAGAGAATATAACTTTTGTGTCACTTTGCGTAAACGGAACCCGCGGTTGGTTTTAGCTAGCGCTGCATTATTTAATGTCTTTGGTTTCAAAGGGCACAATCTGTCACCCTTGGCAACGCTGTCCGAAGGGACAATTTGTGTGTGCATGACATTTACTTCTACTTAGAGCACAAACAAATGTGTGGAATCACTCTTCACACAGTTCCAATTCCCTTTGTGTCTCTTCCTGAAGTGTCCAGTAAACAGTCTGTACAATTCACTCTCTGCTGCACTGTACAATATCCAACTTAATATGTTTTTTTCAACATTTAACACTCTTTTCTTAATTAGGCAACGTCAATGAAGCTATGGTCATTTATAGGGCAGCCTGCTCCTCCCTAAATAATGAACTCTCATATTCTAACACTGACTTATTCAGTCTTTCTAACAACATACCAGTCAATCACCTCGCTAAATAAACTATCCAGTCAAACCCACCATCAGTCTTTTTTTACACTACATATAGGATGGCATATAAGCTAGACGTACACTGAGTGTGCAAAACATTAAGAACACCTGCTCTTTCTATGACAGACTGACTAGGTGAATCAACTGTCTCCCGTGTGTCTCAAGAATGGTCCACCACCCACAGGACATCCAGCCAACTTGACACAACTGTGGGAAGCATTGGAGTCAAATTGGGTCAGCATCCCCTGTGGGACGCGTTCGACACCTTGTAGAGTCCGTGCCTCAACGAATTGAGGTGTTCTGAGGACCCGGCGGATGCAACTCAATATCAGGAAGGTGTACTTAATGTTTTGTACACTCAGTGTATAGAGTAAACCCCATCTCTAGTATGTGTAGAGCCACTCAATCAGACGCTGCCTTACGTCAAGCATACTGTACACTGGAACATTGTTATCCGCCTATGTCATCTCATGTGATCTGCTGACCTCTGACCTGGCGTCGAGCTGTTGTTGCGACACATGTCCTGGTGTTTGAGGCCATTAGTAACGAAGTCGAGGTGATATAGGGATTGACAGGTAACACCGAGGGAGAGGATCGAGAGGTAAGACCTTTAACTGAAGCCCCTGTCTGATTACCTGCTGTCACTGCTGTGTAGGGATTACCTGCAAACGCTGCTGTGTAGGGATTACCTGCCGTTGCTGCTGTGTAGGGATTACCTGCCGTTGCTGCTGTGTAGGGATTACCTGCCGTCACTGCTGTGTAGGGATTACCTGCCGTTGCTGCTGTGTAGGGATTACCTGATGTCGCTGCTGTGTAGGGATTACCTGCCGTTGCTGCTGTGTAGGGATTACCTGCTGTCGCTACTGTGTAGGGATTACCTGCCGTCGCTGCTGTGTAGGGATTACCTGCCGTTGCTGCTTTGTAGGGATTACCTGCCGTCGCTGCTGTGTAGGGATTACCTGCCGTTGCTGCTGTGTAGGGATTACCTGCTGTCGCTACTGTGTAGGGATTACCTGCTGTTGCTGCTGTGTAGGGATTACCTACCGTTGCTGCTGTGTAGGGATTACCTGCTGTCGCTGCTGTGTAGGGATTACCTGCTGTCGCTGCTGTGTAGGGATTACCTGCTGTCGCTGCTGTGTAGGGATTACCTGCTGTCGCTGCTGTGTAGAGATTACCTGCTGTCACTGCTGTGTAGGGATTACCTGCTGTCGCTGCTGTGTAGGGATTACCTGCCGTCGCTGCTGTGTAGGGATTACCTGCCGTTGCTGCTGTGTAGGGATTACCTGCTGTCGCTGCTGTGTAGGGATTACCTGCTGTCGCTGCTGTGTAGGGATTACCTGCTGTCGCTGCTGTGTAGGGATTACCTGCCGTCGCTGCTGTGTAGGGATTACCTGCTGTCGCTGCTGTGTAGGGATTACCTGCTGTCGCTGCTGTGTAGGGATTACCCGCCTGGCTTGGCTGTGGGCCAGAAAAAAACACACAGACAGAGAGAGGATACAGCCACCTACAGTATCTGCATGCACACACATACAGTGAGAGTTCAATAGCGAGTAGGGAGGGGACACAGACACACACACACACACACACACACACACACACACACACACACACACACACACACACACACACACACACACACACACACACACACACACACACACACACACACACACACACACACACACACACTCAGACGTACACAAAAACACAGAATAAAGAGAAAAACAAACAGAAGGAAATGAAAGGATGAAGAAAGGGGGTGTATTAGATGAACTGAAGAGGAGAGGAGGGCATCCTTCTGTCAAGTGAGTGGACGGAAATGAGGAACAGATGTCTTTGTGGCGCAGAGCCGGAGGCTGATTTAAGTCCTTCTACTGTCTTGGTACTGGAATTTAGACGAGTGATTTCATATCATCTTCTATCTGTTTTTCTTTGTTTTGGGCTCCCTTTCACGTTCACACCTCTCCCCATTGACCTTTTATTGAATACTTTGCTCGCTGTGACTGGTGGGATTTTAAGATATGAAAGCGGTATTCATTCAGGGTTAATGTTCTTGTGTTTCTTGTTACTGTACCCCCTGACCCTCCTACACTTTCGCCTGGGAGGGAGAGAACGAGAATGAATAGAATAGAAAGGAGAGAAACAAGCACAAAGTGACAGTCACTGTAGCAGATGTGGATGCACCACAGAGGGACTTTTGTCATCTTCCCACCCACCCCTTTATTCAGACCGCTCACCACAGAGGGACATTTGACATCCTCCCACCCAGCCCTCTATTCAGACCTCTCACCACAGAGCGACTTTTGACATCCTCCCACCCAGCCCTCTATTCAGACAGCTCACCACAGAGGGACTTTTGACATCCTCCCACCCAGCCCTCTATTCAGACCTCTCACCACAGAGGGACTTTTGACATCCTCCCACCCAGCCCTCTATTCAGATCTCTCACCACAGAGGGACTTTTGACATCCTCCCACCCAGCCCTCTATTCAGATCTCTCACCACAGAGGGACTTTTGTCATCCTCCCACCCAGCCCTCTATTCAGATCTCTCACCACAGAGGGACTTTTGTCATCCTCCCACCCAGCCCTCTATTCAGACCTCTCACCACAGAGGGACTTTTGACATTCTCCCACCCAGCCCTCTATTCAGACCCCTCTCCACAGAGGGACTTTTGACATCTTCCCACCCAGCCCTCTATTCAGACCCCTCTCCACAGAGGGACTTTTGACATCCTCCCACCCAGCCCTCTATTCAGACCCCTCTCCACAGAGGGACTTTTGACATTCTCCCACCCAGCCCTCTATTCAGACCCCTCTCCACAGAGGGACTTTTGATATCCTCCCACCCAGCCCTCTATTCAGACCCCTCTCCACAGAGGGACTTTTGACATCCTCCCACCCAGCCCTCTATTCAGACCCCTCTCCACAGATGGACTTTTGTCATCTTCCCACCCTGCCCTCTATTCAGACCCCTCTCCACAGAGGGACTTTTGACATCCTCCCACCCCTCTATTCTTTTCAGACTGCTCACCACAGAGGGACTTTTGGGGGTGGGGGTGGGTTGGGGGGGGTCCAAGGGACATTAACCCTCAGTGAGCATCAAAACGAAAGGGATCCCTAGACATTCCACCACAGCTTCTGGTCATATACAGCCATGTTTACAGTAGATCCACAGACACAGACACATAATATGGTCCAATGAGGAGTCTCCAAAATAGTTTGGCTAGAGAGGGAATGAGAGAGAGAGAGAGAGAGAGAGAGAGAGCCATACATTTTAAATAAACTAAATAAATAAATAAAAAACTTCCCTAAAAGGACAAAAATAAGTATTAGTACCAATAATTACATGAGTTTACTTGCATATTGAACAGCATATTCCAAAAGCACTGTTACATAACTGAATTATCTGATGTGCAAACTTGACTCAATCAAAAAGGCCTTAAAGAGAATAAGGCTCCCACAGAGCACAGACATCACTTCATCGTCTACTGTTGATTTTTATTTACATTTGGTTGAATTGTCAAGGTGAATTCAACGTGAAATCAACAACAAAAAATGTCACAATGTCATTGGATTTAGGTGAAAGATTGTGTGAAAAAAAAAACACGAAATGCTCTGGCTTTGATGACTTTTTGCAAATCCAATCAGTTCCCCACGTTGATTCACATTTTTGAGGGTTGAAATGAGGTGGAAGCAACTTTGATTCAACCCGTTTTTGCCTCGTAGGCTCACCTGTCTGCCTCTCCTCTGCAGCAGTACAGTCAAGTACCGCTATCCTGGTCTTCTTTCGCTTATGGGTACGTGTTGGAGTGCGAGCTGTCAAACGTAACCCCCGCGGCTGAACGACTACGGGTAAAACCCAAGCGCTTGGCGCTGTCCAACACGCCTGTTTGTTTACCGTCTGAGTGCCCCCGTTACAAATTGACAAGTAACGTGCTAAATAAGAAAAGAGCATTGTAGAGTAACAGCGCTCCTGGCACTTATACTGACAGAGCGGTTTGTTTCTTCACCGCGCTGACAGATTCCCACAGCCACCGAGCATATCGTTTCACACTCTAGAAAAATCACACCTTGATAGATTTGAGAAAACCATAAAGGCCTAATAAAACAGAGAATGTGCTGGAGCCGACCACAGTAAAGACCTGATGGACACACAAGGGAGATGTATCCTGACTGTGCACGACAACTTCCCAGTACTGCACCCTCCAAGGTTACCATTCACAGAGTTATTGCTAGGCATTGGCTTCTTTACTAACGCAATAAGCTCACGAGGTGTTGTCGAAAGGAAAACAGCAACTCGTCAACACAACACTGGGGTGTAGCTAATGGAGCGTAGCAGAGGAGAGAGAGGCTCAGCCCTACAGCAGCAGCACTGTGTATCCAGCCTGGTCATTTGATAATGAGATTTTGAGGCGATGGCTTCCAGATGCGAACTCTCTCTCTCTCTATCTATCTCTCTTTCTTGGTCTCTCTCTCTTGTTCTCTCTCTCACTCTAACTTGCTCTCTCTCTTGTTCTCTCATTCTCTCTCTCTCTTGTTCTCTCTCTCTCTCTCTCTCTCTCTCTCTCTCTCTCTCTCTCTCTCTCTCTCTCTCTCTCTCTTTCTCTCTCTCTCTTTCTCTCCTGGTGGTACTGTAGCAGACTGGAGAGTAATTAGGGCCTGGTTTCACAAGCCTAGCGGGAAAGAAAAGGAGAGAGAGAGGGAGGGAGCCAAGAGAGCACAGATGTACTACAGGGGCGCAGACACCTGCCACATAGCCCGAGGTCAAAGGTCACGGATGACTCCTCTCACCTGGTGGTGATGTGACAAGAGCTAAAAGATCAAAGGCCAGTGTTTAAGCTAGAAACCGTGAACTCACCTTCAGGGCACCCAATAACTGTTTTTGGTCCAAATGTATTATTTTTTCTCCTCAATCCAGACACTAGTTTAGTCTTCGAAGTTGTGGGGAAATGTTTTTAGATGAGGAGAGCGAATCTGACTGAGCAGAAGAGGCCACAAGTGCTTAGAGGTGGACCAGGGTGCACAATGAAGTCCTCTGTCCTGTCCCAGGAGTTTTTTGGGGTGGATGGGGATAGAAGCCGTGGCCGTCCGCCCCTCTCTCTTCCTGTATGACCGTCTAATTTACAGAAGGACTCGAAAAATGTTCCTTTCGCCACACTGTCCCCCTTGTTCTACAAATAACCCCTCACCCTCCCATCCTCTCTCCTCCTCTTTCCCCCTCCTCTGCTCTGCCCTCCCTCCCCTCCTCCTCTGTCCCTCTCACCCTTTACCTCCTTTCTCCATATCTCCCTTCTCTCCCCCCATGTATTCCCCCTCACCTCTCTCCCTCACCAACACTCCCTCTCTCACTCCTTCACCTGTCTCTCCTCTCTCCCTCTCCAACACTCCCTCTCTCACTCCTTCACCTGTCTCTCCTCTCTCCCTCTCCAACACTCCTTCACCTGTCTCTCCCCTCTCCCTCTCCAACACTCCCTCTCTCACTCCTTCACCTGTCTCTCCTCTCTCCCTCTCTCACTCCTTCACCTGTCTCTCCCCTCTCCCTCTCCAACACTCCCTCTCTCACTCCTTCACCTGTCTCTCCTCTCTCCCTCTCCAACACTCCTTCACCTGTCTCTCCCCTCTCCCTCTCCAACACTCCCTCTCTCACTCCTTCACCTGTCTCTCCTCTCTCCCTCTCCAACACTCCTTCACCTGTCTCTCCCCTCTCCCTCTCCAACACTCCCTCTCTCACTCCTTCACCTGTCTCTCCTCTCTCCCTCTCCAACACTCCCTCTCTCACTCCTTCACCTGTCTCTCCTCTCTCCCCTGCTCTCTCTCTCTTTTCATTTCCCTTCATTCTCTCCCCCTATCCCCCACAGCAGTAAAAGCACACTCGATGGGTCAGCATTCTCTATTATTCTCCCTCACCCCATCTCTCCCCCTCTCCTCCCTCCCCACAGCAGCACATTCGGCAGGTCGGGTCAACACTCTCTGTCCATGTGCTTGGCAGGGGACAACGGTCAATTGCCTAGAGTAACTAACTATAATTAGCATTGTTCAGACCAATCAAAATCCTCCACTGTTGTGTGACTCAGCGTTTGAAACACAGCTGGGGGAAGATAACATGAGGAAGGGAGGCAGCTGAAGGAATGGAGAGGGGTTAATAGTGTTTGCCATTAGCAAAGAGTTTCTTCAGTCACACACACTTAAACACACACACTTAAACACACACACACACTACATTAAGAAGACCAAACAGGTTAGTTGAGATACTATTATCTCTGCATTAGCCACATTAAATACTGCGGGCACCGAGCTTTTCTATTCGCTCTGATGACCTTCCAGATGTCGCAAACCACTGTGTGTGTGTGTGTGTGTGTGTGTGTGTGTGTGTGTGTGTGTGTGTGTGTGTGTGTGTGTGTGTGTGTGTGTGTGTGTGTGTGTGTGTGTGTGTGTGTGTGTGTGTGTGTGTGTGTGTGTGTGTGTGTGTGTGTGTGTGTGTGTCCATGTTTGTTACTCATTTATTCATGGTGACTCCATTACCATTGATGGCTGGTTTATATAGACATGAAACCCCATTACAATGAATCACATTGAAATGAAAGCCAGTCGCTTGATATTTGCTAGGGGCAATATTGGCCCGAGTCACTAATGCCATTGTCCCTGGACTTGATGACAAGTCCAGTATTCGTATTTTGATCGACGGGTGAAATGCTCTGGCTTTTGTCGTTCGCACTGTTTGCGATACTCTGCCCTCCTAGACTAGTCAAACCATTGTTGTGGTGTACGATGACTGTTTCATAATCAGCACTCGTCATCATTGGGTTGGGCAGTGTCATTCTGAGGACCAAAGGCCGCTGCTTTGATACCAGTCACGCATGTTAGGCCATCGATGGATGGGGCTGTTGGGATGTTTTGTTGAGTCATTTCAAAGATGGCCGCTGACTGTCTGTATCCAAGGAGATGCTCCTGTTTTCCGACGACTCGTCATGTCTTGGTTGTTGACCCCTCAATCTACCAACTCCAAGGGTGATTTATTTTTTTTGCCAATTCAGTTGTTGCTGGCATAAAGTCACCTCATGGCGCCTGGAAGTGGCAGGTCCTTTACCTGACCAAGCTCTTCAATTAGCCACAGCTAGGTGACTAAGGGACCAGCTGTGAACATGAGCATCTGCTAAATGAAAACAGATCATGAATAAGCAAATCAGTTCAGGGACTTGAATTGCAGGAAGGAGATTGAAGTAGGGATTTACCTGCGAGGCCAGCTGTGACATCGCAGCACAAAGTGACCTAGAGAAACGTATAGAATAACACACACTTTTTGGGGTGAATCGGGTCGGATTTCACCAGGCTTTGCTTGATCAGATCTCAATTGGCAAGGTGGTCTTAGTTCCTGATCCTTTCATATTCATAGTACCTGTTTAGATCATCAGAGGCTTTGTCTCACAGATTTCACCTTCTTTGCATGGGGAAAGAACCCACGACTGCGTGGCCGAGCATATACCAACACCATCATTATGTTTGCTGACGACACAACAGTGGTAGGCCTGATCACTGACAACGATGAGACAGCCTATAGGGAGGAGGTCAGAGACCGAGCAGTGTGGTGCCATGACAACAACCTCTCCCTCAACGTGAGCAAGACAAAGGAGATGATCGAGCACTATAGGAAAAAGAGGGCGGAACAGGCCCCCATTAACATCAACGGGGCTGAAGTGGAGCAGGTCGAGAGTTTCAAGTTCCTTGGTGTCCACATCACCAACAAACTATCAAGGTCCAAACACAAGACAGTCATGAAGAGGTGCATGTCAACACCTTTTCCCCCTCAAGAGACTGAAAAGATTAGGGTCAGGGTCCTGTGTGGCTCAGTCGGTAGAGCATGGCGCTTGCAACGCCAAGCGTCATGGGTTCGATTCCCGCTAGGGCCACCCATATGTAAAAGTAGTGTCCCCAGCCGACTTGTAAGTCGCTTTGGACAAAAGCGTCTGCTAAATGGGATATATTATTATATTATTAGGCATGGGTCCTCAGATCCTCAAAAAGTTCCTCAGCTGCGGGCACCAAGCTTTTCACCGGTTGCATCACCGCCTGGAATGGGAACTGCTCGGCATGTGACGCAAGGCACTACAGAGGGTAATGTGTACGGCCCAGTACATCACTGGGGCCAAGCTTCCTGCAATCCAGGACCTCTATACCAGGCTGTGTCAGAGGAAGGCCCAAAAAATTATCAAAGACTCCAGTCACCCAAGTCATAGATTGTTCTCTCTGCTACCGCACGGCAAGCGGTACTGGAGCGCCTAGTCCAAAAGGCTCCTTAGCAGCTTCTACCCCCAAGCCATACGACTGCTGAACAATGAATCAAATGGCCACCCGGACTATTTACATTGACCTCCCCTTTGTTTTTACACTGCTGCTACTCGCCGTTTATTATCTATGCATAGTCACTTTACCCCTACCTACATGTACAAATTACCTCGACTAACCTGTACCCCCACACATTGGCACGGTACCGGTACCCCTTGTATATAGCCTCATTATTGTTATGTAATTTTCTTGTCACTTTCGATTTCATTTTTTACTTTAGTTTATTTAGTAAATACTTTCTTATCTCTATTTCTTGAACTGCATTGTTGGTTAAGGGCTTGTAAGTGAGCATTTCACAGTAAGGTCTACACCTGTTGTATTCGGCGCGTGTGACCATTTGATTTGATTTGATTTGAAATGGCACCTAAATGGGAATATTCCAGGTAATTCCGGAAATGTGTGGCGTTTCACCGCAGCCGCCCAATCGCTCAGTTTGTGACAGGTGGAGGAATGCCCAAATGACTCCCTGTCGGTCAAACTGAGCCCACTTTCATAAACCCAATCCATCTGTAACTTGTGATATGACTCAGAGTAACAGATGATTCCTTGTTCCATCCAGTTTGAATGATCTTAAGAAAACTGGGCTGGATTTGAGGAAATGTTGTACATGCAAATTAGCTGTCTGATACAGTGTGTGGAGGTTGTTGTCAGAAGACCTTGTTTCTTTGCGTGTCCTGTATTCGCCTTTTGAACAGATTTTTATTCCACCTTGACCAGTTAAAAGTCCTGTATTTGTATTTAAAATATATCCTGAAGGATTTATTTTCATGTTGGCATATCGAGGCGTTGCTGCATTCGCCTTCAAGTAGGACTCAAGGTAATGCCAGTCGCGGCAGCCGTAGAGAGAGTAGTCTTGACGGAAAGTGTTCCAATGTTCCATTGGAATTCATGTAGAAATCCTTCTCACGCACCATATCTCAAAATCTTCCAATGTCAGAGTTTAATAGGACAATGGTATGCAGTGCGAAGTGACTGTATGAGAACGAATGACATTGTCTTACAGCTTTGTTAATCCAGTAGGTCCTCAAGTTTTTTTTTTGCTCTCTTGGCCTTATGTTTCTCCTCAGTCTGTTAAAGAGTAATGGACAGACACAATTTCAAAATCCTTCACTGTCAGAATTAAATAGACCGGCCTGAGGGTATTTAATAAAAAATGCCGGAGTAAAATGTGTTTTCTACCTGATTCGATTTCACCTCTGTGCTAGAAGAGTCAGTGAGTGAGACGTACCGGCCGGTGCCTTCCTCGATTATGATGTGATTACCTCATTAAGTGGAGATGTGGAAGGTAAATGATGTTTATATCAACTATCTCTCATGCAATGTTCCACTAATGGATGGAAAATAACTCCACTCATCCCTCTCCCCCCCCTTCTTCTTTAAACCAGAAAGAAGACGTTTCATGAGCTCCAACTGCTTTCTAGGATCCGTCCCAAATGGCTTTCTATTCCTTATAGGCCAGTGCACTACTTTTGACCTTAGCCCTATGGGCCCTGGTCAACAGTAATGCACTACAGAAGGAATAGGGTGCCGTTTGGGACTAGATTTAGATTTTTGACTAGATTTAGCGTCTTCGATTGATATCATCTTTCCATTTGGCAGTCCTTGGCTGTCTTCAGAGCCACAGCTTAATCCCTGGTATAATTTAGAGAGAGGAGTTGTTATCGTAACTGTAACAAAACAGCCAAGCGGCTCCCATATTTATGAGCGTTTTATCTCCTTGACCCATAAAGCCCACCATTTAGAAGAATGGGGTTATTAGGAAAATAAATATGAATTTGCTAAATGGAAAATATTTACTGTGAACTGTTAACCACATTTTTTTTGTTTGTCCTTTTTTCTGACGCACAAAAACCCAAAGGTGTTCTAAAATTTCTTAGAACTTTTTCACAAATGTGTCTCTTTTTAAAGCATAGGGCATTTTCTGTATTGTGAATCTTCAGAAACCCCCGTCAATATTTCCCCCTTTAATCCTGTAATCAAACACGCTGTAGCTGAATGAACAGACATCCTTGAATTAGCAACCATTTGGAACGAAAATAGGAAAATCAAGTGTGTGTGTTGTATGTACAGTACGATTGTCGGTGTGCTTGTATGAGTGACACCGGTAATGCTCTCTCAAATTACACACAGCAACTTGAGAACTCTCTTACAGAGACACTCTGCGTCAACCTGAATTCCTCTCCCTCATCAAAAACGATCTACCGTGTGAAATCTCAAATCCATTTAGCAGACAGACACCGTCTGAGGGCCTCTCAAACCTCTCCACTCTCAACCACTCCTCTCTTACAGCATTGAACAGGGAACTTAAGGACTTTAGTTTTGTTGCATCTGGTTGCCAGAGAGACAGCAGCAATCTCACTCAAACTAATACAATCATAAACACACACACACACCACATTTGTGCAATTTCCATAGAACCCTACTGCACATATTATCCCATGAGTTAGAATTAACAACAACCAGATGTGTCTGTTTTCATGGGTCTGTCATCATGTGTCAGGAGGGCTCTGTCAGAAACTCTGAGAATCTGTGAGATCAATACCACACTGTCAAGCAGGACTTAGTTTCCCATCCATCTAGCCTTCAGTCTACATACTCCTCATTCACCTGGGTTGTCAAGCTAAGTCTCTTTGATGCAGCTTTGAATGAAGCCCTGAGAACATTAGTGTCTTGTTGATGTAGCCAGGGTCGTTGAGACAATAGGATGAAACTACTTGCCAGGTAGCTCTGAGAGAAGTATGTTTGGCAGTTACTCAAGGGTAGTAAATAACCTTTACCTATAGCTCCCATACTTACAGCTCTTCTAACTTTTGGTTTTCCTTGTTTGACTTTTAGTTGGGCCCCACTCATGCATTTCTCAGTATTCTGTAGCATTTTTTCTCGTGGTAATATATTGTTTATCTAGGAGTCAGACATATGATGTAACATAGCCAGGGATAAACAGGAATGTGTTTTTCATTATTTCTTACTTAATAATAAAACGTTTGATATTAAAGCTTGCTGCAGTTGAGGTTGAGGTTGCAATTCAGATCCATGGTATAATTCTCCTCCTTTTGAACAGGAGAAAACATGTAATGGGAGAGAATGAATTGTGTGTGTGTGTGTGTGTGTGTGTGTGTGTGTGTGTGTGTGTGTGTGTGTGTGTGTGTGTGTGTGTGTGTGTGTGTGTGTGTGTGTGTGTGTGTGTGTGTGTGTGTGTGTGTGTGTGTGTTTGTGTGTGTTTGCGCGTATGTGCCCGAGTGCATGGGAGAGTGAAAGGGGCGAAGTTTATTAGTTCACAATATTTACAATATTATGAAGTAATGAAAGAACATTTGTACAGTAGACGCTTTGAGGGTTTGGTGTATTGTGATGGCTTTTTATTATCTTCCACACTTCAATATAAAAATTCAATTTCCACCAATTGCGAGTGAAAATGTACTGATTTGTATTTCTCACACCCCTCATAATTAGAGAGAGCGTGTCAGTTGTTCACAGGAGTAGCACGATGTGTGCTAGCGTGCATTTGTGTGTGTGTGTGTTCTGTTATGGTGAATGAGTTTACCCACGGTATACCAACAAACAGATGGAACATCTGCAGAGAGGGTGAGAAAGTGGTGGTACACATGAGGGCAAAGAGAAAAGAGAGACATCAGTTGGTATGATAACAGTCAGTAATAGCTAACAGTTGATAGGCTAACAGTCAGTAACAGCCAACAGTTGGTATGCTAACAGTCAGTAATAGCCAACAGTTGGTATGCTAACAGTCAGTAATAGCCAACAGTTGGTATGCTAACAGTCAGTAATAGCTAACAGTTGGTATGCTAACAGTCAGTAATAGACAACAATTGGTATGCTAACAGTCAGTAATAGCCAACAGTTGGTATGCTAACAGTCAGTAATAGACAACAATTGGTAAGCTAACAGTCAGTAATAGCCAACAGCTGGTATGCTAACAGTCAGTAATAGCCAACAGCTGGTATGCTAACAGTCAGTAATAGCCAACAGCTGGTATGCTAACAGTCAGTCATAGCCAACAGCTGGTATGCTAACAGTCAGTAATAGCCAAAAAAGAGAAAATGATGGAGTGAGTGTTTGTGTGAGTGTAGGAGTGACAGTGTGTGTGAGTGTGTAGGGCCCTGTGATTGTGTGGGGTCCTGTGAGTGTGTAGGGCCTTGTGAGCGTGTAGGGCCCTGAGAGTGTGTAGGGCCCTGTGAGTGTGTAGGGCCCTGTGAGTGTGTAGGGCCCTGAGAGCGTTTGTGTGTGTGTGTTGGAGTGACAGTGAGTGTGTAGGGCCCTGTGAGTGTGTAGGGCCCTGTGATTGTGTGGGGCCCTGTGAGTGTGTAGGGCCTTGTGAGCGTGTAGGGCCCTGAGAGTGTGTAGGGCCCTGTGAGTGTGTAGGGCCCTGTGAGTGTGTAGGGCCCTGAGAGTGTGTAGGGCCCTGAGAGTGTGTAGGGCCCTGTGAGTGTGTAGGGCCCTGATAGTGTGTAAGGCCCTGTGAGTGTGTAGGGCCCTGTGAGTGTGTAGGGCCCTGAGAGTGTGTAGGGCCCTGAGAGTGTGTAGGGCCCTGAGAGTGTGTAGGGCCCTGTGAGTGTGTAGGGCCCTGTGAGTGTGTAGGGCCCTGAGAGCGTTTGTGTGTGTGTGTTGGAGTGACAGTGAGTGTGTAGGGCCCTGTGAGTGTGTAGGGCCCTGTGATTGTGTGGGGCCCTGTGAGTGTGTAGGGCCCTGTGAGTGTGTAGGGCCCTGTGAGTGTGTAGGGCCCTGTGAGTGTGTAGGGCCCTGTGAGTGTGTAGGGCCCTGAGAGTGTGTAGGGCCCTGTGAGTGTGTAGGGCCCTGAGAGTGTGTAGGGCCCTGTGAGTGTGTAGGGCCCTGAGAGTGTGTAGGGCCCTGTGAGTGTGCAGGGCCCTGTGAGTGTGTAGGGCCCTGTGAGTGTGTAGGGCCATGTGAGTGTGTAGGGCCCTGAGAGTGTGTAGGGCCCTGTGAGTGTGTAGGGCCCTGTGAGTGTGTAGGGCCCTGTGAGTGTGTAGGGCCCTGAGAGTGTGTAGGGCCCTGTGAGTGTGTAGGGCCCTGAGAGTGTGTAGGGCCCTGTGAGTGTGTAGGGCCCTGAGAGTGTGTAAGGCCCTGTGAGTGTGTAGGGCCCTGTGAGTGTGTAGGGCCCTGAGAGTGTGTAGGGCCCTGAGAGTGTGTAGGGCCCTGAGAGTGTGTAGGGCCCTGTGAGTGTGTATGGCCCTGTGAGTGTGTAGGGCCCTGAGAGTGTGTAGGGCCCTGAGAGTGTGTAGGGCCCTGAGAGTGTGTAGGGCCCTGTGAGTGTGTAGGGCCCTGAGAGTGTGTAGGGCCCTGAGAGTGTGTAGGGCCCTGTGAGTGTGCATAGAGACCTTGCGAATACTGAAGTAAAAGGTAAATAAAGATAAAAGGTCAACTCGGGTCCGTGTAGCTATTTTGTTAGCTATGTATCAGTCGTATTGCTTGGGGACAGAAGCTGTTCAAGAGACTGTTGGTGTCAGACTTGATGCACCAGTGCCTCTTGTCGTGCGGGGGCAGAGAAAATAGTCTATGACTTGGGTAGTGCCGTTGACCAAGTGTGCCTCCCAAATGGTATCCCATTCCCTAGAGTGCACTACTTTTAACCAGAGCTCTATGGGCAGTGCACTACATAAAGAATATGGTGCCGTTTGGAACACAGATCAAGTGCCCATGGTTGTAGAGGTTCTAGTTGTTATAGAGACAGCGGTAGAAGCTGAAAAGACAAAGACGTTTCTAAAAAGAGTCAGTGATACACTCCTCATTACATTGATTGTAGCCCCATTACCTGTCACATTAGATCCCACCACTGGTTTCCTATAGCCTCTAACAATTGTTCCTGAGCCCCACAGCTCTCAAGTCTTCTCAGGGATGTCTTCACTGGGTCCTAGTTCCCTAACCTCTGACTGAAAGTCTATGAGAGTTACTGTGAATCCTATAATAGAATATATAGATATTATCTCTAGAGACAGGCAGGCCCCAGACAGGCCAGCGCAGACAGGCCAGAGTAGCCCATCATGCTTCCTGGAGTTGATCCACACTGTCACTAACCTATTGACCTGTCTGGTAACTAAACTAAGTCTCTGAAGACAGCTTTTTAAAATGTATTTATATTTCACCTTTATTTAACCAGGTAGGCCAGGTGAGAACAAGTTCTCATTTACAACTGCGACCTGGTCAAGATAAAGCAAAGCAGTGTGACAAAAACAACAACACAGTTGTTGTTACACATAAACAAAGGTAAAAGAGAAAGATCCTATATACAGTGTGTGCAGATGTAGAAGATTAGGGAGGTAAGGCAATAAATAGGGCATCGAGACAAAAATAATTACAATTTATCATTAATACTGGAGTGCAGATGATGATGTGCAAGTAGAGATACTGGGGGAGCAAAAGAGCAAGAGGGTAAGTAATAAGGGGTAAGAGGGTAAGTAATAATATGGGGATGAGGTAGTCGGGTGGGCTATTTACAGATTGGCTGAGTACAGGTACAGTGATCGGTAAGATGCTCTGAGATATTTTTGCCAGGTCGATGAAGACGGCTGCACAGTATTGTCTTTTATCAATGGCCTTTATGATATAATTTAGGACTTTGAGCGTGGCTGAGGTGCACCCATGACCAGTTCGGAAACCAGATTACATAGTGGAGAAGGAACGGTGAGATTCGAAATGGTCGGTGATCTGTTTATTAACTTGGTTTTCAAAGATTTTTAGAAAGGATGGATATACAGTTGAAGTCGGAAGCTTACATACACTTAGGTTGGAGTCATTAAAACTCATTTTTCAACCACTCCACAAATGTCTTGTTAACAAACTATAGTTTTGGCAAGTCGGTAAGGACATCTGCTTCGTGCATGACACAAGTCATTTTTCTAACAATTGTTTACAGACAGATTGTTTCACTGTATCACAATTCCAGTGGGTCAGAAGTTTACATATACTAAGTTGACTGTGCCTTTAAACAGCTTGGAAAATTCCCCAAAATGAAGCTTAGAAGCTTCTGATAGGCTAATTGACATCATTTGAGTCAATTGGAGGTGTACCTGTGGATGTATTTCAAGGCCTAACTTCAAACTCAGTGCCTTAGTAGACCTCCAAAAGTCTGGTTCATCCTTGGGAGTAATTTCCAAACCCCTGAAGGTACCACATTCATTTGTACAAACAATAGTAGGCAAGTATAAACACCATGGGACCACGGGGCTGTCATACCGCTCAGAAAGGATACGCGTTCTGTCTCCTAGAGATGAACATATTTTGGTGCAAAAAGTGCAAATCAATCCCAGAACAACAGCAAAGGACCTTGTGAAGATTCTGGAGGGAACAGGTACTAAAGTATCTATATCCACAGTAAAACGAGTCCAATATCGACCGAACCTGAAAGTCCGCTCAGCAAGGAAGAAGCCACTGCTCCAAAATCGCCATAAAAAAGACAGACTACGGTTTGCAACTGCACATGGGGACAAAGATCGTACTTTTTGGAGAAATGTCCTCTGGTCTGATGAAACAAAAATAGAACTGTTTGGCCATAATGACCATTGTTATGTTTGGAGGAAAAGGGGGATGCTTATAAGTCGAAGAACACAATCCCAACTGTGAAGCATGGGGGTGCTTGTGGGAGTTGCGGGGGTGCTTTGCTACAGGAGGGACTGGTGCACTTAAAAAAATGGATGGCATCATAAGGAAGGAAAATTATGTGGATATATTGAAGCAACATCTCATGGCATCAGTCAGGAAGTTAAAGCTTGGTCGCAAATGGGTCTTCCAAATGGACAATGACCCCAAGCATACTTCCAAAGTTGGGGCAAAATGGCTTAAGGACGAGCGAATTGGAGTGGCCATCACAAATCCCTGACCTCAATCCCATCAAAACTTTGTGCGCAGAACTGAAAAAGCGTGTGCGAGTAAGGAAGCCTACAAACCTGACTCAGTACCACAGCTCTGTCAGAAGGACTGGGCCAAAATTCACCCAACTTATTGTGAGAAGCTTGTGGAAGGCTACCTGAAACATTTGATCCAAGTTAAACAATTTAAAGGCCATGCTTCCAAATACTAATTGAGTGTATGTTAACTTCTGACCCACTGGGAATGTGATGAAAGAAATAAAAGCTTAAATAAATCATTCTCTCTACTATTATTCTGACATTTCACATTCTTAAAATAAAGTGGTGATCCTAAATTACCTAAGGCAGGGAATTGTCATTAGGATTAAATGTCAGGAATTGTGAAAAACTGAGTTTAAATGTATTTGGTTTAGGTGTAAACTTCCTACTTCAATTGTAGGTCTATGACAGTTTTGGTTTAGAGTGTCTCCCCCTTTGAAGAGGGGGATGACCGCGGCAGCTTTCCAATCTTTGGGAATCTCAGACGATACGAAAGTGAGGTTGAATAGGCTAGTAATATGGGGATGCTGTCAACAGGTGTATTGAGGCGAAATCAGGTGCAGGAGAGTAGAGTGATGTAAACAGGCACACTGTTATTTTAGTTCCAAAAATGATAGCACTACATAAATCAAATGCTCTCAAACCACGGAACATGCAAAAATAAAGCTTGTAATAAAACACCACAATAACATGAAATAATTACACACAAAACATGATAGGAAACAGAGGGTTAAATACAAGTAGATTGATTGGGGAAATGAAAACCAGTTGTATATGGAAGCAAGACAAGACAAATGGATATATGAAAAATGGAGCGGCGATGGCTAGAAAGCCGGTGACGTCGATCGACGAACGCCGCCCGAACAAGGAAAGGAGCCGACTTCGGCGGAAGTCGTGACAGTTGCAACATTTTCTGCGGATAATTTTAGAGAGGTTCCAGATTGTCTAGCCCAGTTCATTTGTAGGGATTTCCCTTGATGACGGCGGTCTCTTGCCGTGTTTCTTGGTAACCGGATTAGCATCGTTAAACGTAGCAGTCATGGCTCCACACCTGCGCCGTTCAGGCTATGTTTATCTCCTGTGTTGGCTGTAGATATGGATTCTGAGAAAGGCTGGGCTTTTTAGAAGATCTTGGCTGTTTTTAGAAGATCTTGGCTGTTTTTAGAAGATCTTGGTGTTTTATAACTTAGGAATATTGGCTTGTTGTGGTTGTTCGGCTTTTTCTACATCTAGATGTTTTAACATATTTTTGCTGTGTTAGAATTACTGATGTGTTATCTTTGTTGCATCAAGTAACACTGTGAATGAATATTAATGCTTTGGTCTTACCGCTGTGTCATTAGACACGGACACCTCTTAATGAAATCTCGACTTCCTGGTCTGACGGCCCTTAGTCATAGCGTCCGGAGGTCATCAAAATTCGTTATTACAGTTTATTATTCACAAGGACATCTGGTTAATAGAGTATATCTGTGTCGCCTCTTCACAGCATGATTCAAGATCCTACTTTGTTTTACTCTGAAGCAGTGGATGTGTCTACGGTACTGTACAGGCTGAAATAGGTCAATACTGAAACGTTTGTGTTGTGTATGATTCAGATCTCTGTTGAAACATTGATTTGAGCCTAATGAGACGAACCAAGATAAATTCGGGTTAGAGTAAATGAAAAATGATCCCCTGATGCAGATAAAAGCATTTAAAAATATCTGACAAATGAAGGAAGCTCTTTGAACTACTCTTTGAGAACAGATGTTATTGGTTTTGTATCTTTAAGTTTATTTAATTTATTTATTTCAACTTTATTTAACCAGGTAGGCCAGTTGAGAACCAGTTCTCATTTACAACTGCGACCTGGCCAAGATAAAGCAAAGCAGTGCAACACAAACAACAACACAGAGTTACATGGAATAAACAAACATACAGTCAACACAATAGAAAAAAAAGAACGTCTATATACAGTGTGTGCAAATGGCATGAGGACGTAAGGCAATGAATAGCCCATAGTAGCAAAGTAATTTCAATTTAGCAGATTAACACTGGAGTGCAAAAGAGCAGCAAAGTAAATTAAAACTATATGGGGATGAGGTAGGTAGATTGGGTGGGCTATTTACAGATGGACTATGTACAGCTGCAGCGATCGGTAGCTGCTCAGATAGCTGATGTTTAAAGTTAGTGAGGGAAATGTAAGTCTCCAGCTTCAGCAATTTCTGCAATTCGTTCCAGTCATTGGGAGCAGAGAACTGGAAGGAAAGTCGGCCAAAAGAGGTGTTGGCTTTGGGGATGACCAGTGAGATATACCTGCTGGAGAGCGTGCTACGGGTGGGTGTTGTTATCGTGACCAGTGAGCTGAGATAAGGCAGAGCTTTACCTAGCATATACTTGTAGAGAATAGAGGTCATTATATTGCTTTTGACAGTCAGTTATGAACTAATCTGTAGTTAAAGAAGAAGGAGGATAAGAAGAAAGAATGGTGCTAATGGACTTCACACCCTGTGTGTGTATCTCTCTCTCTCTCTCTCTCTCTCTCTCTCTCTCTCAATTGAATTAAATGTAATGGCTTTATTGACATGGAAAACATATGTTAACATTGCCAAAGTAATTGAAGTAGATAATAAACAAAAGTGAAATGAACAATAAAAATTAACAGTAAACCTTACACTCACAAAAGAATAAAGACAGTTCACATGTTATGTGCAAATAGTTAAAGTACAAAAGGGGAAATAAATTAACATAACTATGGGTTGTATTTACAATGGTGTTTGTTCTTCACTGGTTGCCCTTTCCTTAAGGCAACAAGTCACAAATCTTGCTGCTGTGATGGCACACTGCTATTTCACCCAATAGATATGGGAATTTATCAAAATTGGGTTTGTTTTTGAATTCTTTGTGGATCTGTGTAATCTGAGGGAAATATTTGTCTCTAATATGGTCATACATTTGGCAGAAGGTTACAAAGGGCAGCTCAGTTTCCACTAGTGATGCACTGATATGACGTTTTGGGCCGATACCAATATCCGATATTTTCCTTGCCAAAAAAATCTAATACCGACACCGATAACCGATATTTAATATTTTAGCGTCCTTTTAAGCATTCTAGTACAGTTAAATAGTTAACACACACACATGGACGCAGCGGACTAAGGCACTGCATCTCAGTGCAAAAGGCATCACTACAGTCCCTGGTTCAAATCTATGCTGTATCACATCTGGCCGTGATTGGGAGTTGCATAGGGCGGCGCACAATTGGCCCAGCGTCGTCCGGGTTTGGCCGGGGTAGGCCGTCATTTTAAATTAGAATTTGTTCTTAACTGACTTGCCTCGATAAATAAAGGTTACACACACACACACCACACTGACCAAAAAGTTATTTTGTTGGCATTTACTTATGTCCCCATTACCAGTAAAACATAATCATAACAGATTTCTTTCACTTACTTGCTGTGCTGTTTCATTGTTCATTTGTTCAGTCGTTTCATTCTCAACCAGGATTTCTATGGAACGCTGTTTGGGTCTTTGCATGTCAAATAATATACACTATTTGATGTGTCAAATAAGCTTGTTGACCAATCAGGACCTAAATATGACTGCACGTCACATAATAATTTAACGTGGTCATTCATTTTTTACGTAGTTATTACACATTGATTACACTATCACTCGTATTTCATATGTCACAATGATTCATTGATAGGTATGCTATGATGCTGGTAAAGTTGTCTCGCGTACCTACAGTGCTGGTCATAAAAAAGCTAGCCCTCTCATGGATGCAAACAATGTTCTTCCACAAAAACATAGCAAAACAACATAATCTGTTTCGGTAGCTATCGTTAGCAAGCTAACTATATAGCTAGGTGTCATCATCTAAAATAACCCTAATTTATAAGACAGTTCTTATTTGATTAATGGTGCTCAGACCCATCTATGTGAAGCCAACCACAATAAGGATTAGCCACAATAGTGGACTTTGCAGTTAGCCTTCAAAATAAAAGTATGTCATTGACAGTGACGCAAATGAATACAAATAGTCGCATTATGACACAAATGAATAGATCATGCTAAACAAGGTTGGAATGTTGTTATATAAAATCAACAAAAGACAATTTGTTAATTTGACAAAAAATCGGTTGAAATCACATACTTTAGAATTGCATTGGCGACATACTTATTTCACTGTACTGCCTTACCTATGGATTGTGAATCAATGACATGTCGTATCAGTCTACTCAGTGACACCCAGAGAACATTAGCATCGTAGCTCTTATTGCGGGACTCTGAAACCACTGTGAATTGAGCCACATGTAATGTCAACCGATGTGTATTGAACACTATTCCAGAGGAAAAACAATACAGTGTGGATGTTTTGGAGTCTGATAACTCAGAGAAGGATGTTGCGAAAAAATATATTGGGTATTAAGTAGACTGTGACTCATTTCATTGCTTCACATTCCAGCCTTGTTTAACATTATCTCGTCTAAATATGGCATGAATTGTAACCTTCTGCATCACCTTCAAAGAGGTAATTTTATTTTGAAGGCAAACTGCAAATATTGTGCCTAATCCTACTCACTAGCTAGATGAAGCCAGCTGGCTACTTGTAACGTTAGCTTTAGGCAACAGGGTTAAGTAGCTGGCTAGCTATTTATTTTCATGAACTGAAGTTCAATTTCAATAGGCGAACAACAAGTGGCTACCTAGCTAATACTTACTCACAAGGATTCCTAAATCATTACTAAGAATAGTGAAAATGACTGCAGTTTCTACTGGTCATTGTTTTCAGACTGGTTGTATTGGTGCTAGCTAGGTACCAAACTAAAGCAAGCTAGCTAGCTACCCCAGAAGTTGCAGACGAACAAATAATGCTAGATTACCAATGTGGTATTGTAAACACGTCATTCTTGGCTGGTGTTTGCTGTTTGCAGACTTTTTTGTACAGCTTTGACAGTGATACTGATAGTAGTGGTGGCGCTTGGCTTGCACGTGCAAATTCTGAACACACAACATTCTATAACAGAACTGTGTTATTTGAGGTGTCAAATTAAAAGCTTATTTAACGCGTCAAATAGTGTTATTGTCAAATAGTGTTATTTGACATGTATCTTTTTTGACACGCAAAGACCCAAATGGCGTTCCATGGTATGTCATGATGCTAATAGCAGTGACACTATTACTGTGTTACTCCGGTAGGGCAACATTTGAACAATAGCGCTCTCGGTAACGTTAGTGTGTACCGGTGCTCGACCATTCACGAAAGCCAACGTCACCCACGATAGAGAGCGGTTGATTGTCAAGGGCAATGAATTCCATTATCTTGGCGTTAACGGATTTCGCCTTTGAGTTGTCTCGCTGAAATGTTCTTACTATTTCAAATGGTTACTCGACTTGTTGACTGCTCGATCCACACAGCAGACATTGTGGGCTAGGTTAGGAATGCTCTGTTGCACGTATACTGCAAAAGTTTATGTAGCGTCGTTATGTCATGTACCTACATTATATAGGTATGCACGACAGCTTTGACATGGTTTTTTCACCTCGGCGTGAAACTAGACATCGGGCCAATACCGATGTTGGCATTTTCAGCTGATATCGTCCGATTCCAATATGTTCACCGATATGTTGTGCATCCCTAGTTTCCACCTCATTTTGTGGGCAGTGTGCACATAGCCTGTCTTCTCTTGAGAGCCAGGTCAGCCTGCTGCAGCCTTTCTCAATAGCAAGGCTATGCTCACTGAGTCTGTACATAGTCAAAAATTTCCTTAAGTTTGGGTCAGTCACAGTTACAGTGGTCAGGTATTCTGCCGCTGTATATTCTCTGTTTAGGGCCAAATATCATTCTAGTTTGCTCAGTTGTTTTGTTAATTCTGTTCATTGTGTCAAGTAATTATCTTTTTGTTTTCCCATGATTTGGTTGGGTCTAATTGTGTTGCTGTCCTGGGGTTCTGTGGGGTCTGTTTGTGTTTGTGAACAGAGCCCCAGGACCAGCTTGTTTACGGGACTTTTCTCCTGGTTCATTTCTCTGTATCTGATGGCTTCGTTATGGAAGGTTTGGGAATCGCTTCCTTTTAGGTGGTTGTAGAATTCTCTCTCTCTTTCTTTCTGACTTGTTCACCAAGTACAGTAATGACTCTCTTTCCCCTTCTCTCTCCCTCTCATTTTTCCGATAGGCATCACTCCCGTCTCTCCCTCCCTCCCTGTATTTCCATAGCGTTATTTGTCATCTCTGGTCTTGCTCCAGGCTTTTCGTCTTTTGTAATGTCTGTTAGTCTGTAAGCCGGATGGATGAATATCTTTTGAGATATACCAAGGAGGAAATCGCCTCGCTGCCTTCTCTAAAGGACCTTGGAGTGTTTCGATTACATCCCAAAGGGCACCCTACTACAAAAAGTAGTGTTCTTTGTAGAGAATAGGGTGCCATTTGGGATTCCGACCTTGTTTCGTCTGTCCTGATATCTTGCTTTGTCTCACACTAACTACATACTATACATACAAACACGACCTCCCCCTCTAGGACACACTATAGTGTCTGTCAGCATACATATTAATGACAGGCAGGCAATAGAATCACACCACATCTTGGCGCTTGCAACACCAGGTTTGGTGGTCCAATTCCCATGCGGGACCAGTAAGAAAAAGTATGAGAAATGCATATACTCAATATTCTTGGATAAGAGTGTCTACTAAATGACTACATTTAACGAAAAAATATATAATACAACCAGCCAAAAATCGAGTGTGTTTTCAAATATGCCGTCTGTGCACTTCTGTGTCGATACATTGAGACTAACTGTGTGCTGTCCCTGGGTTATATGTGGAGTTCTGATGTGTTGACAAAGATGCATTTGCGCTGAGACCAGCGGTTTCCTGTGACCTGTAGCAATTGTTGTTTTCATGTCTAAAACAGTTACAGATGAATTGATGCCTTAGGTGATTCGAATTATATGTTTTACACGTGTGTATGTGTGTGTGTGTGTGCCTGTGTGCATGAGTAATACCAACCACGTATATCTTACTCCATAACCCTCCCACCACCCATCACAAGCTGTCCATCAACGATTGAAATGCAACTGACAGGCTGCAGCTGTAATGTTGAAATGCAGGCTGATGGACAACAGACACTTCCCTGTTGAAAGTCAACAGACATGCAGTTGAAATGTTACTGCTAGTCTGTAAATAGTTTGTAGAGCATCTACAGATGGATTGTCCAAATCAAGTGTTACCAAAGAAACAACCTTTCCCGCTCCAAATAACCCCGGGGGAACACTTTTGATAGAGAAGCCATCTCCCCTCCATTGCGACATCCGTTGTCCCCTCTCCGTTGATTAATACGACCTAGGGCATAGCTAAGCAGCTCCAACCCTCTTAATATAATACTCAGACAACCTCCGTCCTTCATGTTCCTTCATTATCTTCCAAATTTAGCCTGGGTGAGTCGGCGGGCTAGAGATAGATTCTCGCCATCTAACCGTCTAACCGTCCGCTCAACGACTCTATAGTCTTGATGAATGGGGTCCTTAGCTATTTTGGGGTGAAAGGGGGATTGCCTGCATAGATATCAGAGGGGATATATGTCCCCTTCAGCGTTTTACTGGCCGGCTTTGTCTTTTTCAGGCTTTCTGTGGCTTTCAGGCTTTCTCTTCCGCCCAACGTAATTGATTTCAAATTTCTGTACCTCTTTCAGCCTTTGACTTAAAATGACTGTTATATAGGCTGTTTTGATGGAATTTGATTGGAAAAAGAAAGCTCCTTCTACCACAGTAGTAGAGAGATTTGGCCTATTGGTTCCTTCCCAGTGAGCACAAGACGTTGAAAATACGTATTTTCCTCCAAAACGACATCTTTTCAACCAAAAAATACATTCTTTCCACATACATCTCTCATAGGGCTATCTCCTCAGAGTTAAACAATGTCAGTGACAGTCTGTCCCTCCCCTCCCTCCCCAAATTCTCTCCAATGCCAGTCCTTTCATTACACGGCTGAGAATAGGTGTCTGGCCACCTCATTATCAACCTCCCCCGCTATCATTAATACACGTTTGCCTAGGGGGAGATTGAGGGGGATTTCGGTGGTTGGCTGGAGGGCTGCTTTATCGATCTGTCACCGAGAGATGAGGCCGGGGATGAGGATAAACAGTGGTGATCGATGAGGAGAGTGGTCGTTGGAAATTGGGACGCTGAACTAAACTTTGTTGAGCATTGTTTCCCTCGGAGTCCAAAGAGACTTAATATGCTCTATTGGGGCGCTAATGGCTGGTATTAGATAGCAGGGGGTTCAGGTGAGAGAGAGAGGGAGAGAAAGGGAGCGAGAAAGGGAGCGAGACAGAGAGACAGAGAGAGAGAGAGAGAGAGAGAGAACTACTGATACGGAGAGAGGACACTGTGGAGGCTTTTCAAGTCAGGCCAGAGCAATCAATAAACCTCCAAATGGCACAGATCAATCTTTGACATTGCTGGCCTCATACAGTCTCATACGAGGCCAGACTCCCACAGTACTCCACTTCTGGGGATGATTGGGCTTGAGTAAGAAGATGAGACTAAATTGAGGTAGTGAGGATGAATCGTCTGTCTGAAGGGAAGACAGACTTTTACATCGGCACATCTGTCTGTATTGCTAAGTTTGTGACTGGCCTTGAATCTGGCCAGAGAGTGTTCTGGGGTGAACAAGTCATTGTGTACATACACATAGTGTATCTGAGGGGCATGGAAATGTCCATTATTGCATTGAACACAACTTGTTTCCTCACATCATTTACAACTGAAGCATTACTGTTGCTAAGCCAGATCACAGTATGAGTTTCACCATGTAGGGAGATGATACCCGAGTCCCAAATGGCACCCTATTCTCTACATAGTGCACTCCTTTTACCAGGGTCCATTGTAGGATGTACCCATGAAGTGACATTTGGAGTGGCTCAGTCACCAGATGGAGCTCCTCTAGTCTTGGAGTCTCCAGTCCTCCAAGCTTGACGTTGGCCCTGGTTCAATTAGTACCCAGATGTTCAAGTGTCTTTCTGTGGAAAAGTGAGTGTCAACATTGAACAAGCCAATTTCGTTGGTTACTTTGTCGGTTTTAATGGCGCTCGTTAAAAGTTGTGGCGGGGGTTGGAGCACGTCAGCTTGTCGAGTGAGACCCTTCGCACACCTGCTGTGGAGTGAGTGGAGAGAGAGAAGGAGAGGGAGAGGGAGAGAGAGAGATAGAGATAGAGAGATAGAGAGAGAGAGAGAGAGAGGGAGAGAGAGAGAGAGCGAGAGAGAGAGAGACAGATAAAGTGAAGGGGGGAAAGAGAGAGGGAGAGAAAGAGAGCTGGGATTTCTGTTAATGTGACTCTGTGCAGCCAATGGCAATGTCCGCTTCAGGTATAATGCTGGGAGCCACTTGTGGATTTGATCCCTCTAAATCAGTTCCAGATCTGATTGAATAGAGCCCTGAGAGAGAAAGAGGGGAAGAAAAGACAGAGAGAGAGTGAAAGAGAGAGGGATTTTTAACCTTTATTTAACTTGGCAAGTCAGTTCAAAACAAATCCTTATTTACAATGACGGCCTACCACTGCCAAACCCTAACCCGGACGACTCTGGGCCAATTGTGCGCCACCCTATGGGACTCCCAATCACGGCCGGTTTTGATAAGCCTGGAATCGAACCAGGGTCTGTAGTGACGCCTCTAGCACTGAGATGCAGACCGCTGCGCCACTCGGGAGCCCAAAAGTAGATAAGGATAGAGAGAAAGAGAGAGAAATAGAGTAGGAAAAATAGTAATTTGCCAAGGTCCCTAACTGTAGTGAACAACACTCCAATGTCAACCCAGCTGAGGTCCATAAACTGTGGGAGGCCTAAATGTCAGACTGCCACACTTGTAAAGAGAACATCATTAAAGCATTGAAGTCCCCCTTGACTTTCCATGACATATTCTTCTTGTTTAGGTTTTGGTAGATGTCGTTTTGATTCGTGCTCTTTAGATGCCGCCATTGAAATGCGAGGGCGGGCGAGCACGGCAAAATGGAGGGATTCGCTTTTACGTGTTTTGTCACTTTGTCTCTGCAGCGTCTCTCTGTTGTGTGTTTTTAAAGAGAGGGTCGTTAAAGTCCCTAAACTTTCCATTACACATGCAGTTTGGCTTTGGATAATACCTCTCTGGACGTCTTGAAATGAGGATCGCATAGAAATACCATTAAATAACCTAAGATATTAGCCTACAACTCTAATGTTGTCTGCTTAGGGCTGGTTTCCTTAACCCAGATTAGCCTACAACTCTAATGTTGTCTGTTTAGGGCTGGTTTCCTGAACCCAGATTAGCCTACAACTCTAATGTTGTCTGCTTTAGGGCTGGTTTCCTGAACCCAGATTCAGCCTTCAACTCTAATGTTGTCTGCTTTAGGGCTGGTTTCCTGAACCCAGATTCAGCCTTCAACTCTAATGTTGTCTGCTTTAGGGCTGGTTTCCTGAACCCAGATTAGCCTACAACTCTAATGTTGTCTGCTTTAGGGCTGGTTTCCTGAACCCAGATTCAGCCTTCACCACTCATGTTGTCTGCTTTAGGGCTGGTTTCCTGAACCCAGATTCAGCCTTCAACTCTAATGTTGTCTGCTTTAGGGCTGGTTTCCTGAACCCAGATTCAGCCTTCAACTCTAATGTTGTCTGCTTTAGGGCTGGTTTCCTGAACCCAGATTCAGCCTTCACCACTCATGTTGTCTGCTTTAAACCCAGATTCAGCCTTCAAATCTAATGTTGTCTGCTTTAGGGCTGGTTTCCTGAACCCAGATTCAGCCTTCAAATCTAATGTTGTCTGCTTTAGGGCTGGTTTCCTGAACCCAGATTCAGCCTTCAACTCTAATGTTGTCTGCTTTAGGGCTGGTTTCCTGAACCCAGATTCAGCCTTCAACTCTAATGTTGTCTGCTTTAGGGCTGGTTTCCTGAACCCAGATTCAGCCTTCATTTAGCAGACGCTCTTATCCATGTCAAATCTAATGTTGTCTGCTTTAGGGCTGGTTTCCCAGATTAGAAACTCTAATGTTGTCTGCTGTAGATTTCAGCCTTTCATCCTTCACTCTAATGTTGTCTGCTTTAGGCTGGTTTCTGAACCCAGATTCAGCCTTCACCACTCATGTTGTCTGCTTTAGGGCTAGTTTCCTGAACCCAGATTCAGCCTTCAACTCTAATGTTGTCTGCTTTAGGGCTGGTTTCCTGAACCCAGATTCAGCCTTCAACTCTAATGTTGTCTGCTTTAGGGCTGGTTTCCTGAACCCTGATTCAGCCTTCAACTCTAATGTTGTCTGCTTTAGGGCTGGTTTCCTGAACCCAGATTCAGCCTTCAACTCTAATGTTGTCTGCTTTAGGGCTGGTTTCTGAACCCTGTTTTCAACTCTAATGTTGTCTGCTTTAGGGCTGGTTTCCTGAACCCTGATTCAGCCTTCAACTCTAATGTTGTCTGCTTTAGGGCTTGTTTCCTGAACCCTGATTCAGCCTACTCCAGGACTAAAATGTATGCTCAATAGAAGATCATGTCAATTGAAAGCAGGAGTATTAGGTTTAATCTGGCTCTGGGAAATCAGCCATGAAGAGTCTCTCTGTTGTGTTGAAAACTGTGAAAGGAGACATATCAGTAGCTACATTCATTGCCGCTTCTCCGTTTCACTTGTATTTGTTATCATATTTTTGTCTCACTCCAGCTGTTTGGCCATCTCCTCTGTGTGTGTGTGTGTGTGTGTGTGTGTGTGTGTGTGTGTGTGTGTGTGTGTGTGTGTGTGTGTGTGTGTGTGTGTGTGTGTGTGTGTGTGTGTGTGTGTGTGTGTGTGTGTGTGTGTGCGCGCAGGTGTGTGTGTACGGGTGTGCATGTGCGCGCGTGCATGTCAGTGAAAAATATCATTAGACGAAGCGTGACGCACTGAGTCCATCTGCTATTTTGTTAATTATCATTTTTATTCCAGTGGGAATTGGGGCAAGAGGGGGGGGAATTGAGTTATACAACGCAAAAGCAAGCTAGAGGCGAGAGGCCAGTTTTCAAAAAACGAGGTACAGTTACATCGAAATAGACACAAAAAAAATAACACTCAGATACGTTGCCGTTATCTAGTCACTTCAAATAGACCTAAGTTTGGTCCTGACCTCAGTTACAATTGTGGGCCAGAAAACCCTCATTTGTTGAGTCATCTATTGTGACTCACCCAGTCTGTAGCAGCTAATAACACCCATATTTGGTCTTATCTATCATGTAAAAGTCAATTGAATTGTGTTCATTGGCCTTTCAGATTCAGGTGTATTGCAGAAGAAGCAGTTGAAGAGTGATGCACGGGTCTGTCGGTCTGGAGCTGATTTGATCGTAGGTAGGAGCAGCAGGACCTGGCCTCAGTTGATCGTGGGAAGGGCGCAATGTGCGTCGGGTAGAGTACACCAATTAACACCTTGTTTCAAGCTCAATTACCTGAGATGCACCACTCCACAGGTATGAGCTGGTTGGCCTCCTGGCCCTCAGTGTGAGTGGGTGTACTACACTGTAGGCTTCACAGCTGAGTAGGGTGTGTGTTCATGCTCGGTCGACGTGTGCGTTTATCTGTCACTGGCTGCACTCTATGTGGCCAGCGACAGGTGACCTCATAAATCAAACGTAAAATGAGAATGAGGAAAATACTGTGGGAAAGGCACACACGGGTAATAACAATTGGACAATTGTTGAAGGAATTCTAAATTCCTCTGTATTGTTTCCCAATCAGAATGAAATACTCTGTCAATGCATTCGAAGGGTGTGTAAGACCCAATATTTTTATAAGAATGGACAGAGCCCCGGTCTTAAAAGTCAGGTAACAGCGTTTAATTCAAGAGAGTACTGGTATATACACATTTTTCCACAGGTTATAAACTGAAAATGACGTCTAAATGTTCTATCTCTTCATGACACCGGTAGAGAGGCCCTATAGTTCTCGAGCCTTCCCTCCTCGCCTGTAGCCAAGGTCAGTCCGTGTAGATAGCATTCTAGACAGTCTAGAGATAGTCCGTCCCTGCCATCTGGAGATAGTTCATCCATTTGTACCAAGGCACTGTTCTAAACTCCTGACTATATTATATACAATTGGGAATGGGAGCAAGAGAGAAAATGTATATATGTACAGTACATAATAGCATTTGGACTAGTCAGTCCTGATTGAAATGTATACATAAGTCATCATTGATAAAAATTCCCTTAACAACAATCCAAACAAAAAGGGTTTTAGCGTAAGTGTCCTCGATCAATTCAACTGGGGTTAATTTAAGTTGGCTACGGTGCATGTTGCTTTGTTACCTCATGCGACTGCTGTCTAGCAGAGGTGGCCTCTAAAGTTCAGCAGGAACAAAGGAAGTGTTTTATTTGATGCCGTTGTCAAGCAGTAAGACGTCAACCCTTTTAATATCCAGTGGCCCAGGAAAATACAATAGGCTTTAATGAAGTTCAGAGTTAACTGGGCTGTGGTGCCGTCTGATGGCAGGGGAATGTGCAGTGCTTTGAAAACGTGACTCTTCGAGACCAGAAAGACTCAATAAAAGCTGATGAAAGAGATTGAGAGAGAGAGAGAGAGAGAAAAAAAAGATGAGACCGACAAACACTAGAGACATGAGACATGAGCGTGATAATATTTTTTGCAAAAGTGTACAGGAAATCCAAAAGCAGTTCTACCAGCCTTCTCAGTTTGTACACTGCCTATGGGGAGCAGAAATTGACAAGGATCCTTAAGGTCTAGGGATGTTAATGGTAAACCGTTCATCGGTTAGCTGCTGAAAACACATTTGACCGGTCATGCTTTTCGTCTATAGGTTTATTAACAAAGTTGAGTGGATTTTTTGTTGGCGAGTGTGGATTTTCGTTACTCATCATGCATTTGTTTTCATCACGTGCGCAGCATAAAGAGCTTAGTTTGAGGAGAGGAATAGCCTATCACCTGTCAGACAGCAACAGAGAAGCTTCTCAAAAGCTGGCACTGGAGTGAAATGTGCTTTTGTTAATCCAGTCATTGCGCAACAGCTAATAATTCTAAATGCAATCGCGTGTTAAAAACTGTTTCGGTGGCCACGATTAAAAAGAGCTACTATTTTTATTTCTCAATATCAACTCGATTTTAAAGCACGCCGAGTGCATAGGCTGTACTCAACGGAAGGCAGGATATCAACGCTGTAAGGTTCTGCTTTTCTTTTCTTAGTCAACCTTGTGTTCTTTTTCTTTGTGTTCTTGAACATAGCCTTATTTCTTTGTGTTCTGGAACGTAGCCCTGTTTCTTTGTGTTCTGGAACGTAGCCCTGTTTCTTTGTGTTCTGCAACGTAGCCATGTTTCTTTGTGTTCTGGAACTTAGCCCTGATTCTTTGTGTTCTTGAACGTAGCCCTGTTTCTTTGTGTTCTGGAACGTAGCCCTGTTTCTTAGTGTTCTGGAACGTAGCCCTATTTCTTTGTGTTCTTGAACGTAGCCCTGTTTCTATGTGTTCTTGGACGTAGCCCTGTCATTCATTTTTGCTCATTGATTTCACCTGTGTTTGTTTCTCACCTGGTCTCATCAGCTCCCTATTTAATGCAGTTCTTTCTGTTTGTATGGTTGTGAGGTATTGTTTGTTTTGAATGCCTACCTGTGTTTGACCACAATTCCTTCCTTCTGCGAAGGATTAATAAACATCTGCCGCGCTCTGTGCGTGAATCTACACCTTTTTCTCCCTGAGTATTCATTACGAGTGCGTCCCCCAGCATTTTGCAATGTGAGCGTGAGGCAGTATAATTGTTCGAAACTTGAACGTTTTACATCACTTCAAATAATGAGGCATGTTTTCCCTTGATTCAAAGTAGCCAAAATGAATCTATAGAAACATGGAGGCAATTATTTTATAAAGACTCCCTCATGCCATTAACCAGCATGTCTCTCCTGTTTCATATCATCCCAATTTTAGTCATATTACCTACCCATCATAGTAGTTGCTATTAGATTCCCCCTCTTTCTAAGTTTCTAATTGAGATTTAATCTCTGTCAAATGGAACCGCTCGCGTTAGGAGCACTGTTCAGAACTGTGTTTCCCCGCCAATTGCATTTTGGGAAATGATATTAGCTGCTCCATTACAAGAGTTGCATGGTCAATAATAGGCTATAGCCTTTTGACTGAAAGACGATAGGCTTGCTATTGTTACATGTTTCCATTAAGCTCTTAATGAAAAAATGTCCTTCCTTGTATGTGTGTATAGTATTTTCTGTTGGTCCCCTCATTTTACTGTTCAGATCATTTTTTTCTGTTTGTTGACCGGTTTGATGAGGTCGGTTAGTCAGCTGCAAAATGAAAATGTTGGACTAACATACAGTACATACCGCTACCTCACAACCTCAATGAACGCACCAACACACAAAACTAAATCCAGAGGAACAATTCTTAGCTCCGATTCTGTCCTTTCGGCTCATCGGTCTGGCCTGTAACACTGCAGAGAGATGCTGTGTACAAAAAAAACACGCCTTGTGGATTCCTCACGCCGTTGACCCCTCTTCGGTTCATGTACCCAGCTTGTGACAGTGCATCATGGTGTCACGTACCAACGCACACCCCCTGGAAACCTTAACGCCGTTGAGACCTTGTGATTTGTTGTAGCATCTTCATCCCGCGTGCTCCAGTGCGGAAATGTGTTGTGGGAAAACATGCTTCCCCCGAAGAACCTCACGCCAACAACAAGAAACGCGCCTCGTGAAAATCCTCACGCCATAGATTGCCTTTGTCCCTGTATATTACGGGACGATGCTGAAAACAGCATGGTCTCACACAGGAGCCAGTAGGGAGGGGGAATAACAACGCTGGTTCTGCACAGCAGCTATTAGACCATCCGTCTCCCTTCACACAGGGAAAAGATGAGGAGGAGATGTAAGGGAGAAAGGGAGGGAAAAGCTTGGCAGGCGGCAGGGGGATCGCTGTTATCTGTCAGCACACTCATCTGTTCCAGGCCTTTTAAAGATGTCAGCAGGGGATGGGAGAGAGCGTTGGTTTTAGTGAGGATGATTATGGTATACTGTACACACTATGATATGCATGCGCACGCACGCACACACACACACACACACACACACACACACACACACACACACACACACACACACACACACACACACACACACACACACACACACACACACACACACACACACACACACACACACACACACACACACACACACACACACACACACACACACACACACACACACACACGCACGCACGCACGCACACACACACTCATATGCACACACACACACACACACACACGACACACACACACACACACACACACACACACAGACACTCACATGCACACACACACACACGCACACAAACACACACACACACACATACACGCACACACACACACACGCACGCACGCACACACACACTCATATGCACACACACACACACACACACACACACACACACACACACACACACACACACACACACACACACACACACTCATGCACACACTCTCTGTCTTTCTCCCTATCTCCCTCTGTCTCTCTCTTTCTCTCTTTGAATGTGTTATGTTAAGCCTTATTATGTCCTGTGAAACGCTAGCATGAGCTCTGCGTCTGCAAAACACAGTCACTTAGCGCGACCCGCTAAAGTTAGGAGGGCTGATTAGCATTAAATGGTAGCCCAGTGGTGCTATCACAGTAACCAGTGCTACGCTACACTAGCCTACTCAGGCTAGCTAATTGCGTTCGCTAAGTCCAGCCTCTTCTAACCCACTCAGCGTCTCTCTCTCTCAAGAGATTTCTGAAGAGAAGGACAGGACGTCTTGTATCAATGTAATGGGAGTGAGGAGATACAATATTTTCTGACTGTTGGTTGCCAACCTCGCAGACATGTACACGCACGCACACAGACATTCACACACACGCGCACACGCATGCCCCCCCCTCTCTCTTCCCGACACACACACACACTCTTGAGATGTACCAGAGTGCCTCCTGGCCCGGACCTTAAAAGACCAGACTGCATCATGGAAATTGCTCTGTCATCTTTACTCTTTACTCCAGTAGTGGTGGTAGTAGTGTTGTCTGTCTACCGTTTACAATCCTCCTCACTGACACAGACAGCCATTTCCCAGCCAGGCTTACTGTCAGAGTCCTTACCCTTTACCAACGGAGAGCTACCACAGCTCCTACTGACACACTCACAAACACTTAACGTCTTTCACTGTCACTATTCAACAACACACACACACACACAATAATTGTCAGTGGAAGAACATAAAATGTGTGTGCGTGTGTACATTTGTGTACATGTGTGTGTACGTGTATGCATCCATGTTTTTCTGACGGATTCGATACCACTTTCTAACTTGTTGTTCAGCTGAGCTAACTCTACCATTTTGACAACAAGCAATTGAACTAAATTGTCAAGGCAACTGCCTTAGAGCATTTCTCCCATGTTGAATATGGCTGTATGATCTCCATAGAATGCTATAGGATGACGCATCTTAACCCGATGACGCCCCACCCCCATGTATGTCTATTGGAATGTCCTAAGTACATTTAGAATCCCTGTCTTCTCTGGAATAGACCAACACAGTAGGGGGGGTGCTATTTGAGGAATTATAGGAGACATACAGTGAGTACATGACTGTGTAAAGGCATGCTCGGCACAGGACCTCATCAGGTGGATCAGAGGTCATGAGGTCACAACCTTTAGGTTACAAGGACCATAAAAAGAAATTTGCAGACTAAGTAAGTCAACCAAGGAGACTGAAGAGTCACTAGATAATGGATGTATTCTTGGTGCTCAGTATTATGTGCTCAGTATTATAGTGCAAATGAATTAATTTGCAATGAAATGAAATGATGCTGACTTTCAGAATGTAGCCAATGGTGATTGACATTCTAGTCATGATGATTAAGCAATCAAATTCTACCGCTAATCTTCGTCACAAATTGCTTAACCGCAACCCAGGCCTAGAGACTTGATTCCCTCGATGGTAAGGCCAATGATCATAATATTTTGCGACTACAATGAAGATGACAAAGACCACATTTCCACCTTTGCTAATTTCTCCTGATAGAGTAGAGTAACTTCCTGTTGGAAATGAAAGAGTAACACCTGGTCTGTTGTCAGTGTTATGAAGTAGTTGCTAAGATAATAAGCTGTCTGTTTTGATCTGTCCATTAGATACGCTTCCAGGCACATAAACAGTGGTATTAGTTCATATAGACTTGGCAAGATGACACACACGCACACTGCCTCTGTCTCTCTTACACTTTTATGAGCGATCACACACACACTGCCTCTGTCTCTCTTACACTTTTATGAGCGATCACACACACACTGCCTCTGTCTCTCTTACACTTTTATGAGCGATCACACACACACTGCCTCTGTCTCTCTTGCACTTTTATGGCCAATCACATACACACACACACACACACACACACACACACACACACAGAGAAAAAGTCTCCAGACCGTCCAGACAGACAGTATTTTTATGAGCAGACATAGATTTCATTAGGTTTTGGGTTACTCTTTTGACTCCTAGTCTGCTCATAAAGGTGTTAAGGATGATACTGACCTGACAGTGATATGACTTGAGCTTCCTCTCTTGGCTGCCTCAGGTTTATATCAACGAGAAGGTGAGAAGTTAGCCCATGTGTTTATAATACCTCTGTTACACTGGCAAGGCTATCTGACATGACTGTCTTGTGACCAAACCGCCCAGATATGAACCCTAACCTGGATGACTCTTGAACTTTGACCCTAGCTGGCACTGTCCAATGATGATCCATCTTACTAGACAGACATCCAATGACAATCCATCTTACTAGACAGACATCCAATGACAGTTGAGAATCTAGGCTGTCCGAATGAGACAGTGATGAGTAAACATTATTTTATCCTTGATTGGATGGCCACACATTGAAAGCAGAACATACAGATAGATGATACTATCAAGATCTCCTGAAGGATTTTGGTGGTCACACATTTCAGCACCATGGACAGCATAGCGATAGTTGCAGACACTCTTATCCAGAGCAACTAGGGTTAAGTGACTTGCTCAAGGGCACATTGACAGATTGTTCACCTAGTCGGCTCAGGGATTCGAACCAGCAACCTTTCAGTTACTGGCCCAATGCTGTTAACCGCTAGGCTGCCTGCCACTCATTTATCCTAGGGAGCTGGCTGTACTGATGGCATATGAATCCATGTCATGATGATACACACACACACACTGAAACACACACACACACATTCGGCAATAAATAGTCTTAATGTAATTAGCTTTCAGTCTGTCTCTAATGAACTGTAGCCTGTGGGAAAATATGAGACATATTTCTCAGAATTCTTCCTCATTGACTCTAAATCGAGTGTGTGATGCTCAAGGCAATACGTCCTCAACACAATATCATATATATATATATATTCTTCACTGTTGCCTATACATGCAGCTGCTATTCACTCTGCCCTGTACAACGAGGAGAGATCGAGATAGAGACTTAAAAGAAAGGACAAAGTGCCATCCAAGGTTGTGTGTCAACTCCTGCCTACACATACTTTATACACCCATACACTCATCTTACCCTGTTCTACCCTTAACTGATAGAAGTGAAATGGAGAGAAAAAAAATACTTGAAAGAATGAGAGAGTGACATCCAAGGTTGACTCTGCCTGCCCCAGTGCCCAATCCTTACAATGATATAGAATACAGTGATATTTCCTGTGTCTCGCAGTAGTGTATACCGTCGAGAGCAATTGACCCTCTCCTGTGCTAAGAGAAGGGAAACAATGCCATCCGAGGTTCTGACCTCGTTCCCCTACTGTATACAGCATCTACTTTCTACTCACTCTATCCTATGCTAAGGGAGGTGTATTGGAAAGAAGACAGTGCCATCCAAGGTTACTGTACGACACAACCTCTGCCTACCCAATCCTTACAACCGTATACAATTCAAACGTGCAGTATTTGAAACTTTTCTGGTAGTGTTGTTTGTGATCCGTACACACAACAATACCAGACCTTCACGTTACCACAGAAATCCACTGAGTGCCTGACAACATGACTGATTGGGAGACAAACAAATGCAGACGTCTGCTTTTTGCTGCAAATCTAATTCAAAATGAGGGTGATTGGGTGTAATGTAGCCAGTACGACAGACCCCAGTGCTCGGACATTAGTCATTTCCTTGGCACTCTGTTTCAAAACAAATCAATTCAATTATACAAAATAGACAAGCACTTACTGCCTGCTACTGCTTGGTGATGATGGGCTTCTCTCGTGTGTGTGTGTGTGTGTGTGTGTGTGTGTGTGTGTGTGTGTGTGTGTGTGTGTGTGTGTGTGTGTGTGTGTGTGTGTGTGTGTGTGTGTGTGTGTGTGTGTGTGTGTGTGTGTGAGCGCGTGTGTGTGTGTGTGTGTGTGTGTGTGTGTGTGTGTGTGTGTGTGTGTGTGTGTGTGTGTGTGTGTGTGTATGCAAGTCCCAACTCCCAAATCTTTATTTACTCTGGGGCTCTCTTTAAAAGGTTAAGGGCAGTTATGTGTTCTGTTGGAGCTGTGAGGGCTGTGACAGACTCCAGATACTAGCTCGGCGTCCCAAATGGCACCCTATCCCCTATCTAGTGCACCATACTACATAGGGAATAGGGTGCCACCCGCTACAACAGTATGTGACACGGGGGAACTGAGGCCAGCAGAGAGGACAGGGAGGCGGCGTCAAAGTAATGAGGGAAGATCGTTCAATGATAAACAACCTTGCCTGTTTTTCATAACTAATTCATTATTTTTCATTAAATATTTCATAAATGGTTCTATTTGTTTTGAAAAGAGAGACATTGGTGTTTATTATAGTTAGATAAGGAGGCACTCTGAAAACCTTGCTTAGGGACCACTCAGAAATCCTCCTTCAGAGATCTTGACAAGAGAGAGAGTGGAGGAAGAGTTATGAGGCCAGCTGTCTTTTCAGTTGACAGCTACATGATACTTGTCAGCGCACGCGTTCACCAGTCCAGACATATGCATAATTGATTAACTTCCCAAAGTACTCAAAACTTTTAAATACTCCAACTTCCTGAACTTCAAACTGATTCATTAGGATGTACAGTTGAAGTTGCAAGTTTACATACACCTTAGCCAACTACGTTTATACTCAGTTTTTCACAATTCCTGACATTTAATCCAAGTAAAAATTCCCTTAGGTAATTTGGGATCACCACTTTATTTTAAGAATGTGAAATGTCAGAATAATAGTAGAGAGAATGATTTATTTCAGCTTTTATTTCTTTCATCACATTCCCAGTGGGTCATAAGTTTACATACTGTAATGTGTCTGTGTGTAGCTGGTGAAAGGAGTCAGGCACAGGACAGCAGATATGAGTAATGAAAGCAATTTTACTCAATAATAAACAATTCACGTCGTATAAATACAAGGCCACAAATACGGACTGCAATACAATAAACAATTACTCACAAACAAACATGGGGGAACAGAGGGTTAAATAATGAACAAGTAATTGGGGAGTTGAAACCAGGTGTGTAAGACGAAGAGAAAACAAATGGAAAATGAAAAGTGGATCGGCGATGGCTCGACGGCCGGTGACGTCGACCGCCGAACAAGGAGAGGGACCGACTTTGGCGGAAGTTGTGACACATACATTCAATTAGTATTTGGCAGCATTGCCTTTACATTTTTTAACTTGGGTCAAATGCCACCCCTGTTCTTCATGGTTGGGATGGTATTCTTCGACTTGCAAGCCCCCCCTTTTCCTCCGAACATAACGATGGTCATTATGGCCAAACAGTTCTATTTTTGTTTCATCAGACCAGAGGAAATTTCTCCAAAAAGTGCAATATTTGTCCCCATGTGCAGTCGCAAACCGTAGTCTGAGTTTTTATGTTGATTTTGGAGCAGTGGCTTCTTCCTTGCGGAGCTGCCTTTCAGATTATGTCGATATAGGACTCGTTTTACTGTGGATATAGATACTTTTGTACCTGTTTCCTCCAGCATCTTCACAAGGTCCTTTTCTGTTGTTCTGGGATTGATTTGCACTTTTCGCACCAAAGTATGTTAATCTCTAGGAGACAGAACGCGTCTCCTTCCTGAGCGGTATGACGGCTGTGTGGTCCCATGGTGTTTATACTTGCGTACTATTGTTTGTACAGATTAACGTGGTACCTTCAGGCATTTGGAAATTGCTCCCAAGGATGAACCAGACTTGTGGAGGTCTTCAATTTTCTTTTCTGAGGTCTGTTGATTTCTTTTGATTTTCCCATGATGTCAAGCAAAGAGGCACTGAGTTCGAAGGTAGGCCTTGAAATACATCCACAGGTACACCTCCAATTGACTCAAATGATGTCAATTAGCCTATCAGAAGCTTCTAAAGCCATGACATCATTTTCTGGAATTTTCCAAGCTGTCAACTTAGCACAGTCAACTTAGTGTATGTAAACTTCTTACCCACTGGAATTGTGATGCAGTGAATTATAAGTGAAATAATCTGTCTGTAAACAATTGTTGGAAAAATTACTTGTCATGCACAAAGTAGATGTCCTAACCGACTTGCCAAAACTATAGTTTGTTAACAAATACTTTGTGGAGTGGTTGAAAAATAACTTTCTATGACACCAACCTAAGTGTATGTAAACTTCTGACTAAAACTAAAACGTTAAATACTCAAACTTGAAGAGGAATACTATTTATATAACTTCTTGGGTGAAATACAAAGCCTTCTACTTCCTGACTCCTCACAGAAGGAGGAGAGCCTATTGGACGACAGATGTCGACGGTTAAATCGAAATAAACACATAACCATCTCCTCTGGCTATGGAAAACTGCAACCTCTGTTTGGGCTCCCTCTCGGAGTCAAAGGTCAGATCGGGGCCGGGGTCACATCAGCACAGTCCTATAGCGGTCAGCTAGAGGTCAGCTGGGGATCGCGACCCGCACAGGACGCCCACCCTTTTCACACAGACGCTGCTCAGAAGCTCAGGGTCTGGAAGTCAAGCCCCTGACCCGCTTGTCCATGCGTTTCAACTTTTAAAGGTTCTTCATCTTCTTTCATCTTAGTGATGATTTAGGGCCTAGCGTACAGGCACCAGGGGTCGGCTTAATAGTCTCTAGCCTCTCATCATCCATACTCCATAGGCTACAGCTGTGGAGAAGGGAGAGGGAAGAGAAGGGTGATGGCTGGATGGGGGAGACAGTAGAGGAAGTTGTAGTGACATCTTGTGCGCCATAGTGACATCTTCAAAGACCTAATTGGGGTTCTTGATTATTGTTTGCATTTCTGAATGTCACGCTCAAATATTGACTGAGAAGGAAGAGAAGGGAGGTAGGGAGGACATTAGAGGAAGTTGTAGTGACATGTTGGCTTACCTTATTTGGATGGTTTCTAACGGTTTACATTTTGTGAATGCCGCTGTCGTCACACTGGAATGGCTCTTCTATCTAAACTCAGTGTTCAGTTTCTATCTTCATAGCCCAGACACCATATTCTCCCTGTTGTTATCCTGTAGAACCGAGACGATTGGCATGCTAGGCTTATCTCTCCCCTACAGCGGTGTTGGGTCAACAGTGCTTTGTCTTTGTTATGACTCACCACCCACTGGGCTCAGACATATTTTCAGCATCTAGTTTTGATTTCAATTCTGTTGACTTGTCAACTACTTGGATATAGGTTCAAATAGGCGACATTCCGTTTACATTGATGCCTTTTTGCAAATCCAATCAGTTTTCCACGTCGGTTCAACGTCATCACATTGAATTTGGGGGTTGAAATGACGTGGAAACTATGTTGATTCAACCAGTTTTTCTCCAGTAGATATTGAAATGCAATACTTCTACTAGTTTCAATAGAAAATGAAGATACTATAGTTTCAATGATAATCCTAGAAAGACAAAGAGAATAAGTTATTTGGCATCCAAAGCCCTATCTTAGCCTTTCCCTCACAAACTCCATAGGCACAGCCAAGCTTAAGACGGAGCTCGATCCTGATCAAACACAGATGTTCTCTCACCATTTAACACGAAAGACATCTACAACTCTAAATCCGATGCTCATCATTTTGCCATTGATGCTACTTGGGAGGCCATTGGCCCACCTCATATTTCAGAGCTATTGATGGAAAAATGAAAGATTGTATCATTAAGAAGGTGGAAGATTATCAAAGACTGTGGTTCTTTGCAGAAAGCGGTAGGGGAAGGAACATGGGTATGGGTTGGATATTTCTGCTTGTCCATGTTTCAAGCTAATCACGTTAGCATTAATAATGAGATAATGCATTTCCTGTCCAAACTGCCATGTTCTTCTTCTGTTTCATATGGCTCTGGATACATGTATTTATGATTTCTCTCTGTCTTGTCCTGTAGGTTCGTCCTGGTCTTTGGTTGCTTGGTCCTGTCTGTGTTCTCCACCATTCCGGCTCACCAGGACTTCTCTTCCGACTGTCTGCTCATCCTGGTGAGGAACTGGTTGAAACTAGGCATATGTTCTGACACAGACACAGAAGCTGTTCATCAGCGTGCCTGTTTACAATGAGTGCAGTGATAGGTGACACTGTGGATAGCAGAAAGCCGTGTCACCTATCGCTTCACAACAGGCAAATACAAAGCGGTGAAATGTGTTGAGCTTTCAATCAAACTCTTCTTTGCACAACTAGATTTCTATTAGTAATTAGGTAAGAGGATATGAATACATTCTGGTATCAGTCAATCTGATCAATTGGGAACACTTCCCTGTTTTCCCATCATCTAGTCATTTGATAGTGAATAAAGCAGATTCAAACGGACTTAACCAAGTTAAGAACCCTACTGATGCAGAGCTCTCTCTTGCTACGTAATGTGGTCCTAACAGGAAAAATCGATACAGGCCAAGGTTCACGCGTTGTCTCCATATTTAGTCATTTGATCCGGGGCCAACATTGATTTCTTCTTCTACACTCTAAGAAAAAGGGATCAAAAAGTGTTCTTCGGATGTCCCCATAGGAGAACCCTTTTTTGGTTGCATGTAGAACCGTCTGTAATCAAAAATAGTTCTTCGAGGGGTTAACCTATGGGGGCAGCCGAAAGAAACCTTTAAAGTTGCAGATAGTGTACTGTTATTGAAATGCTGCTAGCAGGTCACTATCTACTAACCCTACCCTGCGATGAGTCAGCACCATACTGATACAGCAGACTTGAGGGCTGCGAGAGAGAGTGAGCAAAAATGGTTGAGTGAAACATTCGCCAAAAGGTCATCAATTGGTCATCATCATTGTCTCTGTATTGCCCTGTTGTTGATGTTGACAGTCATTTAAATTGTTGCTGAAATATATTGATATTTGAAGCATTATTGTTCAGCAACTGGGAAATAGATGAGTGAGAGATGAGTGTTAATTGTAATAGAGCTCAAATGTGAGTGGTGAACTGGAAGATATGAACTCCATTTACAGGAGTCAATTAGCATGGTAAGTGACCTTGGTTTGTTTATTGACTGATGGCACCCCTATTGTTGAGAGAGAGCGAGAGACAGAGAGACTGTGTTTTTGTGTGTGCATGCATGAGTGTGTTTGTGAGTGTGCGTGCGTGAGTGTGTTTGTGAGTGTGTGTGCGTGGCTGTGTGTGTTAACAAAGAGCAACAACTCCCATTCAAATAATCAAAGATCCCAAACATCCTAGTACATTTGAAAATATACAGTGCCTTGGGAAAGTATTCAGCCCCCTTGAACTTTGCGACCTTTTGACACATTTCAGGCTTCAAACATAAAGATATAAAACTGTATTTTTTTGTGAAGAATCAACAACAAGTGGGACACAATCATGAAGTGGAACGACATTTATTGGATATTTCAAACTTTTTTAACAAATCAAAAACTGAAAAATTGGGCATACAAAATTATTCAGCCCCCTTAAGTTAATACTTTGTAGCGCCACCTTTTGCTGCGATTACAGCTGTAAGTCGCTTGGTGTATGTCTTTATCAGTTTTGCACATCGAGAGACTGACATTTTTCCCCATTCCTCCTTGCAAAACAGCTCGAGCTCAGTGAGGTTGGATGGAGAGCATTTGTGAACAGCAGTTTTCAGTTCTTTCCACAGATTCTCGATTGGATTCAGGTCTGGACTTTGACTTGGCCATTCTAACACCTGGATATGTTTATTTTTGAACCATTCCATTGTAGATTTTGCTTTATGTTTTGGATCATTGTCTTGTTGGAAGACAAATCTCCGTCCCAGTCTCAGGTCTTTTGCAGACTCCATCAGGTTTTCTTCCAGAATGGTCCTGTATTTGGCTCCATCCATCTTCCCATCAATTTTAACCATCTTCCCTGTCCCTGCTGAAGAAAAGCAGGCCCAAACCATGATGCTGCCACCACCATGTTTGACAGTGGGGATGGTGTATTCACGGTGATGAGCTGTGTTGCATCCAGTTGGTAGTATAGTGTAAAAAAATATATATACAAAAATGTACACATATTGTTTCCTTTCAGATTCAATTCAGTACAACTATGAATCCCTGAGGGAAATTAGGATTAGGAAGGTTAGTGGTATATGTCATTTTGTAGCCTGGGTGGGCCAGTGACAGTCAATGCATCGGTCCATCCTTCTGCGCTAGTCAAGTATCTCCATGACAGATAGGAAGAGGGATATCCGCGGATTATCCGAGGAGAAGATGAATCCCTTTATCAAAGCTGGATTCATACTGGATGTCTCCACACAACAATTTAGCCTCTCCAAATTAAATCAGTGTCAACACGATTAGGCCGCCTATTGACGATACAAACACTGGCAGAAATGCATTGGCTCCCAGTCGCTACTCTGACAACTAGAGATTTGAAACAGCATTCATGCTCATTAAAAAAATCTCATTGCATCCATATGCCTCTTTTAGACCACACTTGCTAGGGACATTATCTTGGATTAGCATCAGCTGAATTTGAATCATGATATACTGGGAGCAAATGCTAGCTAGCTAATGTTGTGCCAATTGCAGTGAATGTAGTGATCTAATTGACTATGTTGACTCAGTGTTGACATTTAGCATGCTAATGGTGCACCTTTGAATTCAAAGGTATGACATTATATACATGCTGCTCACAGGAAGTAGACCACTTTAAGTCATCATTCATTCAAATCATGAATCTGTTTCAACGTCAAGAAAAGGCCACTTTAACATGTTATGATATGTTGGAATTTGGATGATTACAGTTTTTCTCAATTGCTAAAACACCATTTCTGAAACCTTGCTCCATTTCCTGAAAACGTTAAACACAAAACCTCATCTTCAAGCACTATTTACATAACCTCTGACTTTACATAACCTCTGACAAACACTGCTCTCAAATCATAAACAAAGTGATCAAAATGATATACACTCTCAAGCAGTCAGTAAACAATACACCGAAAAATAGAAAACACATTGTTCAAAACATACAATTCTCAGGGAGAAGTAAATTTTTTATCTAAAAAAATATTCATATTTTTCTGTCATTGTCTTTTGATGAACGAAAACATGTTCTATCATAGAAGCTCAAAATTGATCAGAAATTACTACTCTGCTTTGCTCTTTGCAAATTTGTTTTTTGTTCTTCCTCCTCCTTGTACCCCTATTTTTACAGTACTGTACCCTGCATCTCACAAGTGTGTCCTTTGTCTCTGTGATACTATAATTCTTGTTCTTTGTTGATATGAACCTGCAACCAGTCAATCTATTGAGCAGTCAGTACTGTTAATAAATGGAAAGCACAATGTTCAGGGCCATACAATTTGTCCATTGTACAGTATACAGCCTACAATGCACTGTACTACAGTATACAATACTAAAAGGGACAAAAATCAAAGGAGTAAACATGTGATCAATGTGCTTCTTCTTGTCTTTGGGATGGGTCAGGCCAGAGCACTTCGTCAACATCACAAGCAATATTGTCCCTCCTGAGGCAACGGGGGAAGAAGCCTCTTGTGTGCCGTGTCCAGCCCTGACATGATTCCTCACCTATAACACCACAGGCTAAATCCATGGCTTGCAGCAGATTTACTCTGGTGTAGGGTTGTCTATCATACACTTTCCATCTCCAAGAGGAGAAAAACTCTTCAATCGGATTCAGGAAAGGCGAGTATGGAGGGAGGTACAAGTTCATGAACTGCCCATTGATGTTAAACCATTCCCTTACCTGAGCAGCTCGGTGGAAACTGTCATTGTCCCACACTATCACATAGGTGGGAATGGGATTCTCATTTAGCTCTTGACCCTGCTGCTCTTGAACCTGCTGCTCAAATAAAATATCTCTTAGATTGGCAATAAATCTTAGAAGGTGCTGGGTGTTATATGGCCCGTGTCTAACATGGTGATGTAGAACACCATGGTTGCTGATAGCAGCACAGATTGTGACATTGCCACCTCGTTGAACAGGGACTTCAACAATGGCCCACCGTCCAATCATGTTTCAGCCTCTCCTTCTCCTCTTTGTTAGATTGAAGCCTGCTTCATCGACAAAGATGAGCCCATGGGGTCTGTCCAAGGATTCCAAGTCTAATATTGTCTTTGTAGAAATACAATATACTGTATGTAGGATGTTGTAAGTCGTACAGAGACAGTGCTATACTGTAGAGTACAATTAGGCTTCTGATTCACATACATTGTATGTACTGAAGAGTAATGTCATTCACATATCATGTGTTAGTACTGTAGACAATCTGGATTACAGTAAATGTTTCTGAATGTACACTTACTTGCACATACTGAGCTCATAGTTCTTCACCCTTGGTGAGTTGCGCTCAAAAAGTACTCTGTATACTTGTTTCATTCGCATCCTGTTACGATGGAGGACATGGTCAATTGTGGAAATTCTCACACTGTCGATTCCCTGGAAGTGTGTGTTGCATTATCTTGAAGGACCATGCCAACTATAACGGCCTCTTGCTCCCGAGTGAATGTAGCTGTCCTTCCACCTGCATGTGGCAGCCTTGCAATTCTACAAAAAGTAGTTGTGCAGTTACAAAACATATTCATGCAGTACAATACATAAAGTGATTAACTTTACAAATGTCTATTGAAACAGCTGCATATAGTGTAGTACAGTAAATTTGCAATTACAAAAATACAGTTGTATACTGTACCTGTTCTCATCTCTGAATGTCCTTACTATGGTGGAACCAGAAAATCGGCTCAAATTGGGTTGCACTCAAGTCCTGCTTCCCTCATTGTCAGTCCATGGACAAGAACATGGTCTATAACTGTTGCCTGAATTTCATCAGATATTTCCACTCTTTGTCTTCCTCTTCGTCCTCCTCTTCCTCTTTCTTGCCCTCCTCCTCCTCTTCCTCCTCGTCGCCCACCTCGCATACGCACTTGTCCTCGTCCTCTCACATTGTTTCTTCTATCCATTCTCAGACTTTCTCCTTCCCACCTTCAGCAACCTGTTTGCTCTCTGAACTGGCTTATATTGGTTGTGTCACATCATTTGAAACAGGTTAAATCAATTTTGAGTGGTTGTGTTCAATCAAAGACACATGTTCTCTATTTGTAGTTGATTGTTGCCACTTGTGTTTACCAGTATGGATGACATGTGCATTAGAGTGCAGAAAGTGTTTTGAGAATGAGAATGTGTTTAGAGTTTTGCTGAAAAGTTTAAGTGAGATCTGCAAATTGTGTTTTACCATGTGAAATGGTTTAAGGTATTGACAACAGACTGTGTTTTACCATGTGAAATGGTTTAAGGTATTGACAACAGACTGCATAATTAGCTAAATGAGTCCAGGCAACTGAGAACTTTGTTCAGCCAATGGGGTTTTAGTGTTTTAGCAATTGAGAACAACTGTAATAACTTATTGTACTTTCAATACAAGGATGAAAGTGATATAAACAAAACTATCTACAAGTGTGACACCTATTCGTAGATTTATAGCAATTGCTTAGTCATTGTGTATCACTTTCCCCTGACTTCCTGTTTTGTCACTTCCTGTAGGAGTTTGTGATGATCGTGGTGTTTGGGCTGGAGTACATCATCAGGATCTGGTCAGCCGGCTGCTGCTGTCGCTACAGAGGATGGCAGGGTCGCCTCCGTTTCGCCCGGAAGCCTTTCTGTGTCATAGGTGAGCTATAGACTAGATGAGTTATAAACACTTTAGAAACCCTTTAGAAACATTTGTTTTCCGAAGGGATGAGAAAAGGTTTACAACCTTCAGTTGATTGTTCAGTAATGAGAAGTGTTTTAAAGTTAGAGTTTGACAGGTAATCGTTGACTTTTTCCTCTTTTATGACAATTGATGACCTCTCAGTTACTTTATTTCCTACTTTAAAGCGAGAAGTTTCCTGACTGCAAATCATTATGGCTATTCACTAATTGCTGGAGTTTTACCATAGGAATGTGACGTCCGAGTTCAGAGAGACCTATGAGTAAAAAGATATGCAGTGTAATTGACCATAGGAACACACACACACACACACACAAACACAATAGACCGTAGTCCTCTGGCTTGATGCTTTAGCTGTGGGGTTTGAGGCTCTTGTGATTCTTAACAGGAGATTTAGGGTCGACTGACTATGTAAACAGGCCTCTCCATTAACCCGTCTTCAATTCCTTCCAGTGTTTAGACATATTCATCTCCCCTTCTCAGATGGCCGCCGTACTTAAGGGAGGGAGAGTAGGGGCTTACCAGTCACGCTAAGTCATCAGCGCTAGCATCACCGTGCTCTCTGAGCTGGCTAGTGTCATGTCGAGAGAGCGATAAAGAGAGTGAGAGAGAGGGAGAGGGAAACAGAGATAGAAAGCGAGAGAGATACCGAAATTAGACCGTGAGAATTAGACCATGAATTTCATGAACTATGAAATAACACATGAAATCATGTAGTAACCAGAAAAGTGTTAATCAGAACAAAATATATTTTATATTTGAGGTTCTTCAAATTGCCACCCTTTGCCTTAATGACAGCTTTGCACACTCTTGGGACAGCTTTGCACACTCTTGGCATTCTCTCAACCAGCTTCACATGGAATGTTTATCCAACAGTCTCGAAGGAGTTCCCACATATGCTGAGGTGTTCTAAACACCTTTGACCAGTAGTGTATATATATATATATAGAGAGAGAGAGGAGAGAGAGAGAGAGAGAGAGAGACAACAAACAGCCGTACACGGGCCAATAACTGAACTAGATACTCTGAATAGAGGCTGTTAAGGCTGAACTAGATACTCTCAATAGAGACGGTTAAGGCTGAGCTAGATACTCTGAATAGAGACGGTTAAGGCTGAACTAGATACTCTGAATAGAGACGGTTAAGGCTGAACTAGGTACTCTCAATAGAGACGGTTAAGGCTGAACTAGATACTCTCAATAGAGACGGTTAAGGCTGAGCTAGATACTCTGAATAGAGACGGTTAAGGCTGAACTAGATGCTCTCAATAGAGACGGTTAAGGCTGAACGAGATACTCCGAATAGGGACTTTTAGGCTGAGCTAGATACTCTGAATAGAGACGGTTAAGGCTGAACTAGATGCTCTGAATAGAGACGGTTAAGGCTGAACTAGATACTCTGAATAGAGACGGTTAAGGCTGAACTAGATGCTCTCAACAGAGACGGTTAAGGCTGAACTAGATACTCTCAATAGAGACGGTTAAGGCTGAACTAGATACTCTGAATAGAGACGGTTAAGGCTGAACTAGATGCTCTCAACAGAGACGGTTAAGGCTGAACTAGATACTCTCAATAGAGACGGTTAAGGCTGAACTAGATACTCTGAATAGAGACGGTTAAGGCTGAACTAGATACTCTGAATAGAGGCTGTTAAGGCTGAACTAGATACTCTGAATAGAGACGGTTAAGGCTGAACTAGATACTCTGAATAGAGGCTGTTAAGGCTGAGCTAGATACTCTGAATAGAGGCTGTTAAGGCTGAACTAGATACTCTGAATAGAGACTGTTAAGGCTGAACTAGATACTCTGAATAGAGACGGTTAAGGCTGAACTAGATACTCTGAATAGAGACGGTTAAGGCTGAACTAGATACTCTGAATAGAGACGGTTAAGGCTTAACCTAGATACTCTGAATAGAGACGGTTAAGGCTGAACTAGATACTCTGAATAGAGGCTGTTAAGGCTGAACTAGATACTCTGAATAGAGACGGTTAAGGCTTAACCTAGATACTCTGAATAGAGACGGTTAAGGCTGAACTAGATACTCTGAATAGAGACGGTTAAGGCTGAACTAGATACTCTGAATAGAGGCTGTTAAGGCTGAACTAGATACTCTGAATAGAGACTGTTAAGGATGAACTAGATACTCTGAATAGAGACGGTTAAGGCTTAACCTAGATACTCCGAATAGAGGCTGTTAAGGCTGAACTAGATACTCTGAATAGAGACGGTTAAGGCTGAACTAGATACTCTGAATAGAGACGGTTAAGGCTGAACTAGATACTCTGAATAGAGGCTGTTAAGGCTGAACTAGATACTCTGAATAGAGACTGTTAAGGCTTAACCTAGATACTCCGAATAGAGGCTGTTAAGTCTGAACTAGATAGTCTGAATAGAGGCTGTTAAGGCTGAGCTAGATACTCTGAATAGAGACGGTTAAGGCTGAACTAGATAGTCTGAATAGAGGCTGTTAAGGCTGAGCTAGATACTCTGAATAGAGGCTGTTAAGGCTGAGCTAGATACTCTGAATAGAGACGGTTAAGGATGAACTAGATACTCTGAATAGAGACGGTTAAGGCTTAACCTAGATACTCCGAATAGAGGCTGTTAAGGCTGAACTAGATACTCTGAATAGAGACGGTTAAGGCTTAACCTAGATACTCCGAATAGAGACGGTTAAGGCTGAACTAGATACTCTGAATAGAGACTGTTAAGGCTGAACTAGATACTCTGAATAGAGACGGTTAAGGCTTAACCTAGATACTCTGAATAGAGACGGTTAAGGCTGAACTAGATACTCTGAATAGAGGCTGTTAAGGCTGAACTAGATACTCTGAATAGAGACGGTTAAGGCTTAACCTAGATACTCTGAATAGAGACGGTTAAGGCTGAACTAGATACTCTGAATAGAGACGGTTAAGTCTGAACTAGATACTCTGAATAGAGGCTGTTAAGGCTGAACTAGATACTCTGAATAGAGACTGTTAAGGCTTAACCTAGATACTCCGAATAGAGGCTGTTAAGGCTGAGCTAGATACTCTGAATAGAGGCTGTTAGGGCTGAACTAGATACTCTGAATAGAGGCTGTTAAGGCTGAGCTAGATACTCTGAATAGAGGCTGTTAAGGCTGAACTAGATACTCTGAATAGAGGCTGTTAAGGCTGAACTAGATACTCTGAATAGAGACGGTTAAGGCTTAACCTAGATACTCCGAATAGAGACGGTTAAGGCTGAACTAGATACTCTGAATAGAGACTGTTAAGGCTGAACTAGATACTCTGAATAGAGACGGTTAAGGCTGAACTAGATACTCCGAATAGAGGCTGTTAAGGCTGAGCTAGATACTCTCAATAGAGACGGTTAAGGCTGAACTAGATACTCTGAATAGAGACGGTTAAGGCTGAACTAGATACTCTCAATAGAGACGGTTAAGGCTGAGCTAGATACTCTGAATAGAGACGGTTAAGGCTGAACTAGGTACTCTCAATAGAGACGGTTAAGGCTGAGCTAGATACTCTCAATAGAGACGGTTAAGGCTGAGCTAGATACTCTGAATAGAGACGGTTAAGGCTGAACTAGGTACTCTCAATAGAGACGGTTAAGGCTGAACTAGATACTCTGAATAGAGACTGTTAAGGCTGAACTAGATACTCTGAATAGAGACGGTTAAGGCTTAACCTAGATACTCTGAATAGAGACGGTTAAGGCTGAACTAGATACTCTGAATAGAGGCTGTTAAGGCTGAACTAGATACTCTGAATAGAGACGGTTAAGGCTTAACCTAGATACTCTGAATAGAGGCTGTTAAGGCTGAACTAGATACTCTGAATAGAGACGGTTAAGGCTTAACCTAGATACTCCGAATAGAGGCTGTTAAGGTTGAGCTAGATACTCTGAATAGAGGCTGTTAAGGCTGAGCTAGATAGTCTGAATAGAGACGGTTAAGGATGAACTAGATAGTCTGAATAGAGGCTGTTAAGGCTGAACTAGATACTCTGAATAGAGGGTGTTAAGGCTGAACTAGATACTCTGAATAGAGACGGTTAAGGATGAACTAGATACTCTGAATAGAGACGGTTAAGGCTTAACCTAGATACTCCGAATAGAGGCTGTTAAGGCTGAACTAGATACTCTGAATAGAGACGGTTAAGGCTTAACCTAGATACTCCGAATAGAGACGGTTAAGGCTGAACTAGATACTCTGAATAGAGACTGTTAAGGCTGAACTAGATACTCTGAATAGAGACGGTTAAGGCTTAACCTAGATACTCTGAATAGAGACGGTTAAGGCTGAACTAGATACTCTGAATAGAGGCTGTTAAGGCTGAACTAGATACTCTGAATAGAGACGGTTAAGGCTTAACCTAGATACTCTGAATAGAGACGGTTAAGGCTGAACTAGATACTCTGAATAGAGACGGTTAAGTCTGAACTAGATACTCTGAATAGAGGCTGTTAAGGCTGAACTAGATACTCTGAATAGAGACTGTTAAGGCTTAACCTAGATACTCCGAATAGAGGCTGTTAAGGCTGAGCTAGATACTCTGAATAGAGGCTGTTAAGGCTGAACTAGATACTCTGAATAGAGGCTGTTAAGGCTGAGCTAGATACTCTGAATAGAGGCTGTTAAGGCTGAACTAGATACTCTGAATAGAGGCTGTTAAGGCTGAACTAGATACTCTGAATAGAGACGGTTAAGGCTTAACCTAGATACTCCGAATAGAGACGGTTAAGGCTGAACTAGATACTCTGAATAGAGACTGTTAAGGCTGAACTAGATACTCTGAATAGAGACGGTTAAGGCTTAACCTAGATACTCTGAATAGAGACGGTTAAGGCTTAACCTAGATACTCCGAATAGAGGCTGTTAAGCCTGAACTAGATACTCTGAATAGAGACGTTTAAGGCTTAACCTAGATACTCCGAATAGAGGCTGTTAAGGCTGAACTAGATAGTCTGAATAGAGGCTGTTAAGGCTGAGCTAGATACTCTGAATAGAGGCTGTTAAGGCTGAGCTAGATACTCTGAATAGAGACGGTTAAGGCTGAGCTAGATACTCTGAATATAGACGGTTAAGGATGAACTAGATACTCTGAATAGAGGCTGTTAAGGCTGAGCTAGATACTCTGAATAGAGGCTGTTAAGGCTGAGCTAGATACTCTGAATAGAGACGGTTAAGGATGAACTAGATACTCTGAATAGAGACGGTTAAGGCTGAGCTAGATACTCTCAATAGAGACGGTTAAGGCTGAACTAGATACTCTGAATAGAGACGGTTAAGGCTGAACTAGATACTCTCAATAGAGACGGTTAAGGCTGAGCTAGATACTCTGAATAGAGACGGTTAAGGCTGAACTAGGTACTCTCAATAGAGACGGTTAAGGCTGAGCTAGATACTCTCAATAGAGACGGTTAAGGCTGAGCTAGATACTCTGAATAGAGACGGTTAAGGCTGAACTAGGTACTCTCAATAGAGACGGTTAAGGCTGAACTAGATACTCTGAATAGAGACTGTTAAGGCTGAACTAGATACTCTGAATAGAGACGGTTAAGGCTTAACCTAGATACTCTGAATAGAGACGGTTAAGGCTGAACTAGATACTCTGAATAGAGGCTGTTAAGGCTGAACTAGATACTCTGAATAGAGACGGTTAAGGCTTAACCTAGATACTCTGAATAGAGGCTGTTAAGGCTGAACTAGATACTCTGAATAGAGACGGTTAAGGCTTAACCTAGATACTCCGAATAGAGGCTGTTAAGGTTGAGCTAGATACTCTGAATAGAGGCTGTTAAGGCTGAGCTAGATAGTCTGAATAGAGACGGTTAAGGATGAACTAGATAGTCTGAATAGAGGCTGTTAAGGCTGAACTAGATACTCTGAATAGAGGGTGTTAAGGCTGAACTAGATACTCTGAATAGAGACGGTTAAGGCTGAACTAGATACTCTGAATAGAGACGGTTAAGGCTGAACTAGATACTCTGAATAGAGGCTGTTAAGGCTGAACTAGATACTCTGAATAGAGACGGTTAAGGCTTAACCTAGATACTCCGAATAGAGACGGTTAAGGCTGAACTAGATACTCTGAATAGAGACTGTTAAGGCTGAACTAGATACTCTGAATAGAGACGGTTAAGGCTTAACCTAGATACTCTGAATAGAGACGGTTAAGGCTTAACCTAGATACTCCGAATAGAGGCTGTTAAGCCTGAACTAGATACTCTGAATAGAGACGTTTAAGGCTTAACCTAGATACTCCGAATAGAGGCTGTTAAGGCTGAACTAGATAGTCTGAATAGAGGCTGTTAAGGCTGAGCTAGATACTCTGAATAGAGGCTGTTAAGGCTGAGCTAGATACTCTGAATAGAGACGGTTAAGGCTGAGCTAGATACTCTGAATATAGACGGTTAAGGATGAACTAGATACTCTGAATAGAGGCTGTTAAGGCTGAGCTAGATACTCTGAATAGAGGCTGTTAAGGCTGAGCTAGATACTCTGAATAGAGACGGTTAAGGATGAACTAGATACTCTGAATAGAGACGGTTAAGGCTGAGCTAGATACTCTCAATAGAGACGGTTAAGGCTGAACTAGATACTCTGAATAGAGACGGTTAAGGCTGAACTAGATACTCTCAATAGAGACGGTTAAGGCTGAGCTAGATACTCTGAATAGAGACGGTTAAGGCTGAACTAGGTACTCTCAATAGAGACGGTTAAGGCTGAGCTAGATACTCTCAATAGAGACGGTTAAGGCTGAGCTAGATACTCTGAATAGAGACGGTTAAGGCTGAACTAGGTACTCTCAATAGAGACGGTTAAGGCTGAACTAGATACTCTGAATAGAGACTGTTAAGGCTGAACTAGATACTCTGAATAGAGACGGTTAAGGCTTAACCTAGATACTCTGAATAGAGACGGTTAAGGCTGAACTAGATACTCTGAATAGAGGCTGTTAAGGCTGAACTAGATACTCTGAATAGAGACGGTTAAGGCTTAACCTAGATACTCTGAATAGAGGCTGTTAAGGCTGAACTAGATACTCTGAATAGAGACGGTTAAGGCTTAACCTAGATACTCCGAATAGAGGCTGTTAAGGTTGAGCTAGATACTCTGAATAGAGGCTGTTAAGGCTGAGCTAGATAGTCTGAATAGAGACGGTTAAGGATGAACTAGATAGTCTGAATAGAGGCTGTTAAGGCTGAACTAGATACTCTGAATAGAGGGTGTTAAGGCTGAACTAGATACTCTGAATAGAGACGGTTAAGGCTGAACTAGATACTCTGAATAGAGACGGTTAAGGCTGAACTAGATACTCTGAATAGAGGCTGTTAAGGCTGAGCTAGATACTCTGAATAGAGGCTGTTAAGGCTGAACTAGATACTCTGAATAGAGGCTGTTAAGGCTGAGCTAGATACTCTGACTAGAGACGGTTAAGGCTGAACTAGATAGTCTGAATAGAGGCTGTTAAGGCTGAGCTAGATACTCTGAATAGAGGCTGTTAAGGCTGAGCTAGATACTCTGAATAGAGACGGTTAAGGATGAACTAGATACTCTGAATAGAGACGGTTAAGGCTTAACCTAGATACTCCGAATAGAGGCTGTTAAGGCTGAACTAGATACTCTGAATAGAGACGGTTAAGGCTTAACCTAGATACTCCGAATAGAGACGGTTAAGGCTGAACTAGATACTCTGAATAGAGACTGTTAAGGCTGAACTAGATACTCTGAATAGAGACGGTTAAGGCTTAACCTAGATACTCTGAATAGAGACGGTTAAGGCTGAACTAGATACTCTGAATAGAGACGGTTAAGTCTGAACTAGATACTCTGAATAGAGGTTGTTAAGGCTGAACTAGATACTCTGAATAGAGACTGTTAAGGCTTAACCTAGATACTCCGAATAGAGGCTGTTAAGGCTGAGCTAGATACTCTGAATAGAGGCTGTTAGGGCTGAACTAGATACTCTGAATAGAGGCTGTTAAGGCTGAGCTAGATACTCTGAATAGAGGCTGTTAAGGCTGAACTAGATACTCTGAATAGAGGCTGTTAAGGCTGAACTAGATACTCTGAATAGAGACGGTTAAGCCTTAACCTAGATACTCCGAATAGAGACGGTTAAGGCTGAACTAGATACTCTGAATAGAGACTGTTAAGGCTGAACTAGATACTCCGAATAGAGGCTGTTAAGGCTGAACTAGATAGTCTGAATAGAGGCTGTTAAGGCTGAGCTAGATACTCTGAATAGAGGCTGTTAAGGCTGAGCTAGATACTCTGAATAGAGACGGTTAAGGCTGAGCTAGATACTCTGAATATAGACGGTTAAGGATGAACTAGATACTCTGAATAGAGGCTGTTAAGGCTGAGCTAGATACTCTGAATAGAGGCTGTTAAGGCTGAGCTAGATACTCTGAATAGAGACGGTTAAGGATGAACTAGATACTCTGAATAGAGACGGTTAAGGCTGAGCTAGATACTCTCAATAGAGACGGTTAAGGCTGAACTAGATACTCTGAATAGAGACGGTTAAGGCTGAACTAGATACTCTCAATAGAGACGGTTAAGGCTGAGCTAGATACTCTGAATAGAGACGGTTAAGGCTGAACTAGGTACTCTCAATAGAGACGGTTAAGGCTGAGCTAGATACTCTCAATAGAGACGGTTAAGGCTGAGCTAGATACTCTGAATAGAGACGGTTAAGGCTGAACTAGGTACTCTCAATAGAGACGGTTAAGGCTGAACTAGATACTCTGAATAGAGACTGTTAAGGCTGAACTAGATACTCTGAATAGAGACGGTTAAGGCTTAACCTAGATACTCTGAATAGAGACGGTTAAGGCTGAACTAGATACTCTGAATAGAGGCTGTTAAGGCTGAACTAGATACTCTGAATAGAGACGGTTAAGGCTTAACCTAGATACTCTGAATAGAGGCTGTTAAGGCTGAACTAGATACTCTGAATAGAGACGGTTAAGGCTTAACCTAGATACTCCGAATAGAGGCTGTTAAGGTTGAGCTAGATACTCTGAATAGAGGATGTTAAGGCTGAGCTAGATAGTCTGAATAGAGACGGTTAAGGATGAACTAGATAGTCTGAATAGAGGCTGTTAAGGCTGAACTAGATACTCTGAATAGAGGGTGTTAAGGCTGAACTAGATACTCTGAATAGAGACGGTTAAGGATGAACTAGATACTCTGAATAGAGACGGTTAAGGCTTAACCTAGATACTCCGAATAGAGGCTGTTAAGGCTGAACTAGATACTCTGAATAGAGACGGTTAAGGCTTAACCTAGATACTCCGAATAGAGACGGTTAAGGCTGAACTAGATACTCTGAATAGAGACTGTTAAGGCTGAACTAGATACTCTGAATAGAGACGGTTAAGGCTTAACCTAGATACTCTGAATAGAGACGGTTAAGGCTGAACTAGATACTCTGAATAGAGGCTGTTAAGGCTGAACTAGATACTCTGAATAGAGACGGTTAAGGCTTAACCTAGATACTCTGAATAGAGACGGTTAAGGCTGAACTAGATACTCTGAATAGAGACGGTTAAGTCTGAACTAGATACTCTGAATAGAGGCTGTTAAGGCTGAACTAGATACTCTGAATAGAGACTGTTAAGGCTTAACCTAGATACTCCGAATAGAGGCTGTTAAGGCTGAGCTAGATACTCTGAATAGAGGCTGTTAAGGCTGAACTAGATACTCTGAATAGAGGCTGTTAAGGCTGAGCTAGATACTCTGAATAGAGGCTGTTAATGCTGAACTAGATACTCTGAATAGAGGCTGTTAAGGCTGAACTAGATACTCTGAATAGAGACGGTTAAGGCTTAACCTAGATACTCCGAATAGAGACGGTTAAGGCTGAACTAGATACTCTGAATAGAGACTGTTAAGGCTGAACTAGATACTCTGAATAGAGACGGTTAAGGCTTAACCTAGATACTCTGAATAGAGACGGTTAAGGCTTAACCTAGATACTCCGAATAGAGGCTGTTAAGGCTGAACTAGATACTCTGAATAGAGACGTTTAAGGCTTAACCTAGATACTCCGAATAGAGGCTGTTAAGGCTGAACTAGATAGTCTGAATAGAGGCTGTTAAGGCTGAGCTAGATACTCTGAATAGAGGCTGTTAAGGCTGAGCTAGATACTCTGAATAGAGACGGTTAAGGCTGAGCTAGATACTCTGAATATAGACGGTTAAGGATGAACTAGATACTCTGAATAGAGGCTGTTAAGGCTGAGCTAGATACTCTGAATAGAGGCTGTTAAGGCTGAGCTAGATACTCTGAATAGAGACGGTTAAGGATGAACTAGATACTCTGAATAGAGACGGTTAAGGCTGAGCTAGATACTCTCAATAGAGACGGTTAAGGCTGAACTAGATACTCTGAATAGAGACGGTTAAGGCTGAACTAGATACTCTCAATAGAGACGGTTAAGGCTGAGCTAGATACTCTGAATAGAGACGGTTAAGGCTGAACTAGGTACTCTCAATAGAGACGGTTAAGGCTGAGCTAGATACTCTCAATAGAGACGGTTAAGGCTGAGCTAGATACTCTGAATAGAGACGGTTAAGGCTGAACTAGGTACTCTCAATAGAGACGTTTAAGGCTGAACTAGATACTCTGAATAGAGACTGTTAAGGCTGAACTAGATACTCTGAATAGAGACGGTTAAGGCTTAACCTAGATACTCTGAATAGAGACGGTTAAGGCTGAACTAGATACTCTGAATAGAGGCTGTTAAGGCTGAACTAGATACTCTGAATAGAGACGGTTAAGGCTTAACCTAGATACTCTGAATAGAGGCTGTTAAGGCTGAACTAGATACTCTGAATAGAGACGGTTAAGGCTTAACCTAGATACTCCGAATAGAGGCTGTTAAGGTTGAGCTAGATACTCTGAATAGAGGCTGTTAAGGCTGAGCTAGATAGTCTGAATAGAGACGGTTAAGGATGAACTAGATAGTCTGAATAGAGGCTGTTAAGGCTGAACTAGATACTCTGAATAGAGGGTGTTAAGGCTGAACTAGATACTCTGAATAGAGACGGTTAAGGCTGAACTAGATACTCTGAATAGAGACGGTTAAGGCTGAACTAGATACTCTGAATAGAGGCTGTTAAGGCTGAGCTAGATACTCTGAATAGAGGCTGTTAAGGCTGAACTAGATACTCTGAATAGAGGCTGTTAAGGCTGAGCTAGATACTCTGACTAGAGACGGTTAAGGCTGAACTAGATAGTCTGAATAGAGGCTGTTAAGGCTGAGCTAGATACTCTGAATAGAGGCTGTTAAGGCTGAGCTAGATACTCTGAATAGAGACGGTTAAGGATGAACTAGATACTCTGAATAGAGACGGTTAAGGCTTAACCTAGATACTCCGAATAGAGGCTGTTAAGGCTGAACTAGATACTCTGAATAGAGACGGTTAAGGCTGAACTAGATACTCTGAATAGAGACGGTTAAGGCTGAACTAGATACTCTGAATAGAGGCTGTTAAGGCTGAGCTAGATACTCTGAATAGAGGCTGTTAAGGCTGAACTAGATACTCTGAATAGAGACGGTTAAGGCTTAACCTAGATACTCCGAATAGAGACGGTTAAGGCTGAACTAGATACTCTGAATAGAGACTGTTAAGGCTGAACTAGATACTCTGAATAGAGACGGTTAAGGCTTAACCTAGATACTCTGAATAGAGACGGTTAAGGCTTAACCTAGATACTCCGAATAGAGGCTGTTAAGGCTGAACTAGATACTCTGAATAGAGACGGTTAAGGCTGAACTAGATACTCTGAATAGAGACGTTTAAGGCTTAACCTAGATACTCCGAATAGAGGCTGTTAAGGCTGAGCTAGATACTCTGAATAGAGACGGTTAAGGCTGAGCTAGATACTCTGAATAGAGACGGTTAAGGATGAACTAGATACTCTGAATAGAGACGGTTAAGGCTGAACTAGATACTCTGAATAGAGACGGTTAAGGCTGAACTAGATACTCTGAATAGAGACGGTTAAGGCTGAACTAGATACTCTCAATAGAGACGGTTAAGGCTGAACTAGATACTCTCAATAGAGATGGCTAAGGCTGAGCTAGATACTCTGAATAGAGACGGTTAAGGCTGAACTAGATACTCTGAATAGAGACGGTTAAGGCTGAACTAGATACTCTGAATAGAGGCTGTTAAGGCTGAGCTAGATACTCTGAATAGAGGCTGTTAAGGCTGAACTAGATACTCTGAATAGAGACGGTTAAGGCTGAACTAGATACTCTGAATAGAGACGGTTAAGGCTGAACTAGATACTCTCAATAGAGACGGTTAAGGCTGAGCTAGATACTCTGAATAGAGACGGTTAAGGCTGAACTAGGTACTCTCAATAGAGACGGTTAAGGCTGAGCTAGATACTCTCAATAGAGACGGTTAAGGCTGAACTAGATACTCTGAATAGAGACGGTTAAGGCTGAACTAGATACTCTCAATAGAGACGGTTAAGGCTGAGCTAGATACTCTGAATAGAGACGGTTAAGGCTGAACTAGGTACTCTCAATAGAGCCGGTTAAGGCTGAGCTAGATACTCTCAATAGAGACGGTTAAGGCTGAGCTAGATACTCTGAATAGAGACGGTTAAGGCTGAACTAGGTACTCTCAATAGAGACGGTTAAGGCTGAACTAGATACTCTGAATAGAGACTGTTAAGGCTGAACTAGATACTCTGAATAGAGACGGTTAAGGCTTAACCTAGATACTCTGAATAGAGACGGTTAAGGCTGAACTAGATACTCTGAATAGAGGCTGTTAAGTCTGAACTAGATACTCTGAATAGAGACGGTTAAGGCTTAACCTAGATACTCTGAATAGAGGCTGTTAAGGCTGAACTAGATACTCTGAATAGAGACGGTTAAGGCTTAACCTAGATACTCCGAATAGAGGCTGTTAAGGTTGAGCTAGATACTCTGAATAGAGGCTGTTAAGGCTGAGCTAGATAGTCTGAATAGAGACGGTTAAGGATGAACTAGATAGTCTGAATAGAGGCTGTTAAGGCTGAACTAGATACTCTGAATAGAGGGTGTTAAGGCTGAACTAGATACTCTGAATAGAGACGGTTAAGGCTGAACTAGATACTCTGAATAGAGACGGTTAAGGCTGAACTAGATACTCTGAATAGAGGCTGTTAAGGCTGAGCTAGATACTCTGAATAGAGGCTGTTAAGGCTGAGCTAGATACTCTGAATAGAGGCTGTTAAGGCTGAGCTAGATACTCTGACTAGAGACGGTTAAGGCTGAACTAGATAGTCTGAATAGAGGCTGTTAAGACTGAGCTAGATACTCTGAATAGAGGCTGTTAAGGCTGAGCTAGATACTCTGAATAGAGACGGTTAAGGATGAACTAGATACTCTGAATAGAGACGGTTAAGGCTTAACCTAGATACTCCGAATAGAGGCTGTTAAGGCTGAACTAGATACTCTGAATAGAGACGGTTAAGGCTGAACTAGATACTCTGAATAGAGACGGTTAAGGCTGAACTAGATACTCTGAATAGAGGCTGTTAAAACTGAACTAGATACTCTGAATAGAGACGGTTAAGGCTTAACCTAGATACTCCGAATAGAGACGGTTAAGGCTGAACTAGATACTCTGAATAGAGACTGTTAAGTCTGAACTAGATACTCTGAATAGAGACGGTTAAGGCTTAACCTAGATACTCTGAATAGAGACGGTTAAGGCTTAACCTAGATACTCCGAATAGAGACGGTTAAGGCTGAACTAGATACTCTGAATAGAGACGGTTAAGGCTGAACTAGATACTCTGAATAGAGACGGTTAAGGCTTAACCTAGATACTCCGAATAGAGGCTGTTAAGGCTGAACTAGATAGTCTGAATAGAGGCTGTTAAGGCTGAGCTAGATACTCTGAATAGAGGCTGTTAAGGCTGAGCTAGATACTCTGAATAGAGACGGTTAAGGCTGAGCTAGATACTCTGAATAGAGACGGTTAAGGATGAACTAGATACTCTGAATAGAGACGGTTAAGGCTGAACTAGATACTCTGAATAGAGGCTGTTAAGGCTGAACTAGATACTCTGAATAGAGACTGTTAAGGCTTAACCTAGATACTCCGAATAGAGGCTGTTAAGTCTGAGCTAGATACTCTGAATAGAGGCTGTTAAGGCTGAGCTAGATACTCTGAATAGAGACGGTTAAGGATGAACTAGATACTCTGAATAGAGACGGTTAAGGCTTAACCTAGATACTCCGAATAGAGGCTGTTAAGGCTGAACTAGATACTCTGAATAGAGACGGTTAAGGCTGAACTAGATACTCTGAATAGAGGCTGTTAAGGCTGAACTAGATACTCTGAATAGAGACGGTTAAGGCTTAACCTAGATACTCTGAATAGAGGCTGTTAAGGCTGAACTAGATACTCTGAATAGAGACGGTTAAGGCTTAACCTAGATACTCCGAATAGAGGCTGTTAAGGTTGAGCTAGATACTCTGAATAGAGGCTGTTAAGGCTGAGCTAGATAGTCTGAATAGAGACGGTTAAGGATGAACTAGATAGTCTGAATAGAGGCTGTTAAGGCTGAACTAGATACTCTGAATAGAGGGTGTTAAGGCTGAACTAGATACTCTGAATAGAGACGGTTAAGGCTGAACTAGATACTCTGAATAGAGACGGTTAAGGCTGAACTAGATACTCTGAATAGAGGCTGTTAAGGCTGAGCTAGATACTCTGAATAGAGGCTGTTAAGGCTGAACTAGATACTCTGAATAGAGGCTGTTAAGGCTGAGCTAGATACTCTGACTAGAGACGGTTAAGGCTGAACTAGATAGTCTGAATAGAGGCTGTTAAGACTGAGCTAGATACTCTGAATAGAGGCTGTTAAGGCTGAGCTAGATACTCTGAATAGAGAGACGGTTAAGGATGAACTAGATACTCTGAATAGAGACGGTTAAGGCTTAACCTAGATACTCCGAATAGAGGCTGTTAAGGCTGAACTAGATACTCTGAATAGAGACGGTTAAGGCTGAACTAGATACTCTGAATAGAGACGGTTAAGGCTGAACTATATACTCTGAATAGAGGCTGTTAAGGCTGAACTAGATACTCCGAATAGAGGCTGTTAAGGCTGAACTAGATACTCTGAATAGAGACGGTTAAGGCTTAACCTAGATACTCCGAATAGAGACGGTTAAGGCTGAACTAGATACTCTGAATAGAGACTGTTAAGGCTGAACTAGATACTCTGAATAGAGACGGTTAAGGCTTAACCTAGATACTCTGAATAGAGACGGTTAAGGCTGAACTAGATACTCTGAATAGAGGCTGTTAAGGCTGAACTAGATACTCTGAATAGAGACGGTTAAGGCTTAACCTAGATACTCTGAATAGAGACGGTTAAGGCTGAACTAGATACTCTGAATAGAGGCTGTTAAGGCTGAGCTAGATACTCTGAATAGAGGCTGTTAATGCTGAACTAGATACTCTGAATAGAGGCTGTTAAGACTGAACTAGATACTCTGAATAGAGACGGTTAAGGCTTAACCTAGATACTCCGAATAGAGACGGTTAAGGCTGAACTAGATACTCTGAATAGAGACGGTTAAGGCTGAACTAGATACTCTGAATAGAGACGGTTAAGGCTGAACTAGATACTCTGAATAGAGGCTGTTAAGGCTGAGCTAGATACTCTGAATAGAGGCTGTTAAGGCTGAGCTAGATACTCTGAATAGAGGCTGTTAAGGCTGAGCTAGATACTCTGACTAGAGACGGTTAAGGCTGAACTAGATAGTCTGAATAGAGGCTGTTAAGACTGAGCTAGATACTCTGAATAGAGGCTGTTAAGGCTGAGCTAGATACTCTGAATAGAGACGGTTAAGGATGAACTAGATACTCTGAATAGAGACGGTTAAGGCTTAACCTAGATACTCCGAATAGAGGCTGTTAAGGCTGAACTAGATACTCTGAATAGAGACGGTTAAGGCTGAACTAGATACTCTGAATAGAGACGGTTAAGGCTGAACTAGATACTCTGAATAGAGGCTGTTAAAACTGAACTAGATACTCTGAATAGAGACGGTTAAGGCTTAACCTAGATACTCCGAATAGAGACGGTTAAGGCTGAACTAGATACTCTGAATAGAGACTGTTAAGTCTGAACTAGATACTCTGAATAGAGACGGTTAAGGCTTAACCTAGATACTCTGAATAGAGACGGTTAAGGCTTAACCTAGATACTCCGAATAGAGACGGTTAAGGCTGAACTAGATACTCTGAATAGAGACGGTTAAGGCTGAACTAGATACTCTGAATAGAGACGGTTAAGGCTTAACCTAGATACTCCGAATAGAGGCTGTTAAGGCTGAACTAGATAGTCTGAATAGAGGCTGTTAAGGCTGAGCTAGATACTCTGAATAGAGGCTGTTAAGGCTGAGCTAGATACTCTGAATAGAGACGGTTAAGGCTGAGCTAGATACTCTGAATAGAGACGGTTAAGGATGAACTAGATACTCTGAATAGAGACGGTTAAGGCTGAACTAGATACTCTGAATAGAGGCTGTTAAGGCTGAACTAGATACTCTGAATAGAGACTGTTAAGGCTTAACCTAGATACTCCGAATAGAGGCTGTTAAGTCTGAGCTAGATACTCTGAATAGAGGCTGTTAAGGCTGAGCTAGATACTCTGAATAGAGACGGTTAAGGATGAACTAGATACTCTGAATAGAGACGGTTAAGGCTTAACCTAGATACTCCGAATAGAGGCTGTTAAGGCTGAACTAGATACTCTGAATAGAGACGGTTAAGGCTGAACTAGATACTCTGAATAGAGGCTGTTAAGGCTGAACTAGATACTCTGAATAGAGACGGTTAAGGCTTAACCTAGATACTCTGAATAGAGGCTGTTAAGGCTGAACTAGATACTCTGAATAGAGACGGTTAAGGCTTAACCTAGATACTCCGAATAGAGGCTGTTAAGGTTGAGCTAGATACTCTGAATAGAGGCTGTTAAGGCTGAGCTAGATAGTCTGAATAGAGACGGTTAAGGATGAACTAGATAGTCTGAATAGAGGCTGTTAAGGCTGAACTAGATACTCTGAATAGAGGGTGTTAAGGCTGAACTAGATACTCTGAATAGAGACGGTTAAGGCTGAACTAGATACTCTGAATAGAGACGGTTAAGGCTGAACTAGATACTCTGAATAGAGGCTGTTAAGGCTGAGCTAGATACTCTGAATAGAGGCTGTTAAGGCTGAACTAGATACTCTGAATAGAGGCTGTTAAGGCTGAGCTAGATACTCTGACTAGAGACGGTTAAGGCTGAACTAGATAGTCTGAATAGAGGCTGTTAAGACTGAGCTAGATACTCTGAATAGAGGCTGTTAAGGCTGAGCTAGATACTCTGAATAGAGACGGTTAAGGATGAACTAGATACTCTGAATAGAGACGGTTAAGGCTTAACCTAGATACTCCGAATAGAGGCTGTTAAGGCTGAACTAGATACTCTGAATAGAGACGGTTAAGGCTGAACTAGATACTCTGAATAGAGACGGTTAAGGCTGAACTATATACTCTGAATAGAGGCTGTTAAGGCTGAACTAGATACTCCGAATAGAGGCTGTTAAGGCTGAACTAGATACTCTGAATAGAGACGGTTAAGGCTTAACCTAGATACTCCGAATAGAGACGGTTAAGGCTGAACTAGATACTCTGAATAGAGACTGTTAAGGCTGAACTAGATACTCTGAATAGAGACGGTTAAGGCTTAACCTAGATACTCTGAATAGAGACGGTTAAGGCTGAACTAGATACTCTGAATAGAGGCTGTTAAGGCTGAACTAGATACTCTGAATAGAGACGGTTAAGGCTTAACCTAGATACTCTGAATAGAGACGGTTAAGGCTGAACTAGATACTCTGAATAGAGGCTGTTAAGGCTGAGCTAGATACTCTGAATAGAGGCTGTTAATGCTGAACTAGATACTCTGAATAGAGGCTGTTAAGACTGAACTAGATACTCTGAATAGAGACGGTTAAGGCTTAACCTAGATACTCCGAATAGAGACGGTTAAGGCTGAACTAGATACTCTGAATAGAGACTGTTAAGGCTGAACTAGATACTCTGAATAGAGACGGTTAAGGCTTAACCTAGATACTCTGAATAGAGACGGTTAAGGCTTAACCTAGATACTCCGAATAGAGGCTGTTAAGGCTGAACTAGATACTCTGAATAGAGACGTTTAAGGCTTAACCTAGATACTCCGAATAGAGGCTGTTAAGGCTGAACTAGATAGTCTGAATAGAGGCTGTTAAGGCTGAGCTAGATACTCTGAATAGAGGCTGTTAAGGCTGAGCTAGATACTCTGAATAGAGACGGTTAAGGCTGAGCTAGATACTCTGAATATAGACGGTTAAGGATGAACTAGATACTCTGAATAGAGGCTGTTAAGGCTGAGCTAGATACTCTGAATAGAGGCTGTTAAGGCTGAGCTAGATACTCTGAATAGAGACGGTTAAGGATGAACTAGATACTCTGAATAGAGACGGTTAAGGCTGAGCTAGATACTCTCAATAGAGACGGTTAAGGCTGAACTAGATACTCTGAATAGAGACGGTTAAGGCTGAACTAGATACTCTCAATAGAGACGGTTAAGGCTGAGCTAGATACTCTGAATAGAGACGGTTAAGGCTGAACTAGGTACTCTCAATAGAGACGGTTAAGGCTGAGCTAGATACTCTCAATAGAGACGGTTAAGGCTGAGCTAGATACTCTGAATAGAGACGGTTAAGGCTGAACTAGGTACTCTCAATAGAGACGGTTAAGGCTGAACTAGATACTCTGAATAGAGACTGTTAAGGCTGAACTAGATACTCTGAATAGAGACGGTTAAGGCTTAACCTAGATACTCTGAATAGAGACGGTTAAGGCTGAACTAGATACTCTGAATAGAGGCTGTTAAGGCTGAACTAGATACTCTGAATAGAGACGGTTAAGGCTTAACCTAGATACTCTGAATAGAGGCTGTTAAGGCTGAACTAGATACTCTGAATAGAGACGGTTAAGGCTTAACCTAGATACTCCGAATAGAGGCTGTTAAGGTTGAGCTAGATACTCTGAATAGAGGCTGTTAAGGCTGAGCTAGATAGTCTGAATAGAGGCTGTTAAGGCTGAGCTAGATACTCTGAATAGAGGCTGTTAAGGCTGAGCTAGATACTCTGAATAGAGACGGTTAAGGCTGAGCTAGATACTCTGAATATAGACGGTTAAGGATGAACTAGATACTCTGAATAGAGGCTGTTAAGGCTGAGCTAGATACTCTGAATAGAGGCTGTTAAGGCTGAGCTAGATACTCTGAATAGAGACGGTTAAGGATGAACTAGATACTCTGAATAGAGACGGTTAAGGCTGAGCTAGATACTCTCAATAGAGACGGTTAAGGCTGAACTAGATACTCTGAATAGAGACGGTTAAGGCTGAACTAGATACTCTCAATAGAGACGGTTAAGGCTGAGCTAGATACTCTGAATAGAGACGGTTAAGGCTGAACTAGGTACTCTCAATAGAGACGGTTAAGGCTGAGCTAGATACTCTCAATAGAGACGGTTAAGGCTGAGCTAGATACTCTGAATAGAGACGGTTAAGGCTGAACTAGGTACTCTCAATAGAGACGGTTAAGGCTGAACTAGATACTCTGAATAGAGACTGTTAAGGCTGAACTAGATACTCTGAATAGAGACGGTTAAGGCTTAACCTAGATACTCTGAATAGAGACGGTTAAGGCTGAACTAGATACTCTGAATAGAGGCTGTTAAGGCTGAACTAGATACTCTGAATAGAGACGGTTAAGGCTTAACCTAGATACTCTGAATAGAGGCTGTTAAGGCTGAACTAGATACTCTGAATAGAGACGGTTAAGGCTTAACCTAGATACTCCGAATAGAGGCTGTTAAGGTTGAGCTAGATACTCTGAATAGAGGCTGTTAAGGCTGAGCTAGATAGTCTGAATAGAGACGGTTAAGGATGAACTAGATAGTCTGAATAGAGGCTGTTAAGGCTGAACTAGATACTCTGAATAGAGGGTGTTAAGGCTGAACTAGATACTCTGAATAGAGACGGTTAAGGCTGAACTAGATACTCTGAATAGAGACGGTTAAGGCTGAACTAGATACTCTGAATAGAGGCTGTTAAGGCTGAGCTAGATACTCTGAATAGAGGCTGTTAAGGCTGAACTAGATACTCTGAATAGAGGCTGTGAAGGCTGAGCTAGATACTCTGACTAGAGACGGTTAAGGCTGAACTAGATAGTCTGAATAGAGGCTGTTAAGGCTGAGCTAGATACTCTGAATAGAGGCTGTTAAGGCTGAGCTAGATACTCTGAATAGAGACGGTTAAGGATGAACTAGATACTCTGAATAGAGACGGTTAAGGCTTAACCTAGATACTCCGAATAGAGGCTGTTAAGGCTGAACTAGATACTCTGAATAGAGACGGTTAAGGCTGAACTAGATACTCTGAATAGAGACGGTTAAGGCTGAACTAGATACTCTGAATAGAGGCTGTTAAGGCTGAGCTAGATACTCTGAATAGAGGCTGTTAAGGCTGAACTAGATACTCTGAATAGAGGCTGTTAAGGCTGAACTAGATACTCTGAATAGAGGCTGTTAAGGCTGAACTAGATACTCTGAATAGAGACGGTTAAGGCTTAACCTAGATACTCCGAATAGAGACGGTTAAGGCTGAACTAGATACTCTGAATAGAGACTGTTAAGGCTGAACTAGATACTCTGAATAGAGACGGTTAAGGCTTAACCTAGATACTCTGAATAGAGACGGTTAAGGCTTAACCTAGATACTCCGAATAGAGGCTGTTAAGGCTGAACTAGATACTCTGAATAGAGACGGTTAAGGCTGAACTAGATACTCTGAATAGAGACGTTTAAGGCTTAACCTAGATACTCCGAATAGAGGCTGTTAAGGCTGAACTAGATAGTCTGAATAGAGGCTGTTAAGGCTGAGCTAGATACTCTGAATAGAGGCTGTTAAGGCTGAGCTAGATACTCTGAATAGAGACGGTTAAGGCTGAGCTAGATACTCTGAATAGAGACGGTTAAGGATGAACTAGATACTCTGAATAGAGACGGTTAAGGCTGAACTAGATACTCTGAATAGAGACGGTTAAGGCTGAACTAGATACTCTGAATAGAGACGGTTAAGGCTGAACTAGATACTCTCAATAGAGACGGTTAAGGCTGAACTAGATACTCTCAATAGAGATGGCTAAGGCTGAGCTAGATACTCTGAATAGAGACGGTTAAGGCTGAACTAGATACTCTGAATAGAGACGGTTAAGGCTGAACTAGATACTCTGAATAGAGGCTGTTAAGGCTGAGCTAGATACTCTGAATAGAGGCTGTTAAGGCTGAACTAGATACTCTGAATAGAGACGGTTAAGGCTGAACTAGATACTCTGAATAGAGACGGTTAAGGCTGAACTAGATACTCTCAATAGAGACGGTTAAGGCTGAGCTAGATACTCTGAATAGAGACGGTTAAGGCTGAACTAGGTACTCTCAATAGAGACGGTTAAGGCTGAGCTAGATACTCTCAATAGAGACGGTTAAGGCTGAACTAGATACTCTGAATAGAGACGGTTAAGGCTGAACTAGATACTCTCAATAGAGACGGTTAAGGCTGAGCTAGATACTCTGAATAGAGACGGTTAAGGCTGAACTAGGTACTCTCAATAGAGCCGGTTAAGGCTGAGCTAGATACTCTCAATAGAGACGGTTAAGGCTGAGCTAGATACTCTGAATAGAGACGGTTAAGGCTGAACTAGGTACTCTCAATAGAGACGGTTAAGGCTGAACTAGATACTCTGAATAGAGACTGTTAAGGCTGAACTAGATACTCTGAATAGAGACGGTTAAGGCTTAACCTAGATACTCTGAATAGAGACGGTTAAGGCTGAACTAGATACTCTGAATAGAGGCTGTTAAGGCTGAACTAGATACTCTGAATAGAGACGGTTAAGGCTTAACCTAGATACTCTGAATAGAGGCTGTTAAGGCTGAACTAGATACTCTGAATAGAGACGGTTAAGGCTTAACCTAGATACTCCGAATAGAGGTTGTTAAGGTTGAGCTAGATACTCTGAATAGAGGCTGTTAAGGCTGAGCTAGATAGTCTGAATAGAGACGGTTAAGGATGAACTAGATAGTCTGAATAGAGGCTGTTAAGGCTGAACTAGATACTCTGAATAGAGGGTGTTAAGGCTGAACTAGATACTCTGAATAGAGACGGTTAAGGCTGAACTAGATACTCTGAATAGAGACGGTTAAGGCTGAACTAGATACTCTGAATAGAGGCTGTTAAGGCTGAGCTAGATACTCTGAATAGAGGCTGTTAAGGCTGAGCTAGATACTCTGAATAGAGGCTGTTAAGGCTGAGCTAGATACTCTGACTAGAGACGGTTAAGGCTGAACTAGATAGTCTGAATAGAGGCTGTTAAGACTGAGCTAGATACTCTGAATAGAGGCTGTTAAGGCTGAGCTAGATACTCTGAATAGAGACGGTTAAGGATGAACTAGATACTCTGAATAGAGACGGTTAAGGCTTAACCTAGATACTCCGAATAGAGGCTGTTAAGGCTGAACTAGATACTCTGAATAGAGACGGTTAAGGCTGAACTAGATACTCTGAATAGAGACGGTTAAGGCTGAACTAGATACTCTGAATAGAGGCTGTTAAGGCTGAACTAGATACTCTGAATAGAGACGGTTAAGGCTTAACCTAGATACTCCGAATAGAGACGGTTAAGGCTGAACTAGATACTCTGAATAGAGACTGTTAAGTCTGAACTAGATACTCTGAATAGAGACGGTTAAGGCTTAACCTAGATACTCTGAATAGAGACGGTTAAGGCTTAACCTAGATACTCCGAATAGAGACGGTTAAGGCTGAACTAGATACTCTGAATAGAGACGGTTAAGGCTGAACTAGATACTCTGAATAGAGACGGTTAAGGCTTAACCTAGATACTCCGAATAGAGGCTGTTAAGGCTGAACTAGATAGTCTGAATAGAGGCTGTTAAGGCTGAGCTAGATACTCTGAATAGAGGCTGTTAAGGCTGAGCTAGATACTCTGAATAGAGACGGTTAAGGCTGAGCTAGATACTCTGAATAGAGACGGTTAAGGATGAACTAGATACTCTGAATAGAGACGGTTAAGGCTGAACTAGATACTCTGAATAGAGGCTGTTAAGGCTGAACTAGATACTCTGAATAGAGACTGTTAAGGCTTAACCTAGATACTCCGAATAGAGGCTGTTAAGTCTGAGCTAGATACTCTGAATAGAGGCTGTTAAGGCTGAGCTAGATACTCTGAATAGAGACGGTTAAGGATGAACTAGATACTCTGAATAGAGACGGTTAAGGCTTAACCTAGATACTCCGAATAGAGGCTGTTAAGGCTGAACTAGATACTCTGAATAGAGACGGTTAAGGCTGAACTAGATACTCTGAATAGAGGCTGTTAAGGCTGAACTAGATACTCTGAATAGAGACGGTTAAGGCTTAACCTAGATACTCTGAATAGAGGCTGTTAAGGCTGAACTAGATACTCTGAATAGAGACGGTTAAGGCTTAACCTAGATACTCCGAATAGAGGCTGTTAAGGTTGAGCTAGATACTCTGAATAGAGGGTGTTAAGGCTGAACTAGATACTCTGAATAGAGACGGTTAAGGCTGAACTAGATACTCTGAATAGAGACGGTTAAGGCTGAACTAGATACTCTGAATAGAGGCTGTTAAGGCTGAGCTAGATACTCTGAATAGAGGCTGTTAAGGCTGAACTAGATACTCTGAATAGAGGCTGTTAAGGCTGAGCTAGATACTCTGACTAGAGACGGTTAAGGCTGAACTAGATAGTCTGAATAGAGGCTGTTAAGACTGAGCTAGATACTCTGAATAGAGGCTGTTAAGGCTGAGCTAGATACTCTGAATAGAGACGGTTAAGGATGAACTAGATACTCTGAATAGAGACGGTTAAGGCTTAACCTAGATACTCCGAATAGAGGCTGTTAAGGCTGAACTAGATACTCTGAATAGAGGCTGTTAAGGCTGAGCTAGATACTCTGACTAGAGACGGTTAAGGCTGAACTAGATAGTCTGAATAGAGGCTGTTAAGACTGAGCTAGATACTCTGAATAGAGGCTGTTAAGGCTGAACTAGATACTCTGAATAGAGACGGTTAAGGCTGAACTAGATACTCTCAATAGAGACGGTTAAGGCTGAGCTAGATACTCTGAATAGAGACGGTTAAGGCTGAACTAGGTACTCTCAATAGAGCCGGTTAAGGCTGAGCTAGATACTCTCAATAGAGACGGTTAAGGCTGAGCTAGATACTCTGAATAGAGACGGTTAAGGCTGAACTAGGTACTCTCAATAGAGACGGTTAAGGCTGAACTAGATACTCTGAATAGAGACTGTTAAGGCTGAACTAGATACTCTGAATAGAGACGGTTAAGGCTTAACCTAGATACTCTGAATAGAGACGGTTAAGGCTGAACTAGATACTCTGAATAGAGGCTGTTAAGGCTGAACTAGATACTCTGAATAGAGACGGTTAAGGCTTAACCTAGATACTCTGAATAGAGGCTGTTAAGGCTGAACTAGATACTCTGAATAGAGACGGTTAAGGCTTAACCTAGATACTCCGAATAGAGGCTGTTAAGGTTGAGCTAGATACTCTGAATAGAGGCTGTTAAGGCTGAGCTAGATAGTCTGAATAGAGACGGTTAAGGATGAACTAGATAGTCTGAATAGAGGCTGTTAAGGCTGAACTAGATACTCTGAATAGAGGGTGTTAAGGCTGAACTAGATACTCTGAATAGAGACGGTTAAGGCTGAACTAGATACTCTGAATAGAGACGGTTAAGGCTGAACTAGATACTCTGAATAGAGGCTGTTAAGGCTGAGCTAGATACTCTGAATAGAGGCTGTTAAGGCTGAGCTAGATACTCTGAATAGAGGCTGTTAAGGCTGAGCTAGATACTCTGACTAGAGACGGTTAAGGCTGAACTAGATAGTCTGAATAGAGGCTGTTAAGACTGAGCTAGATACTCTGAATAGAGGCTGTTAAGGCTGAGCTAGATACTCTGAATAGAGACGGTTAAGGATGAACTAGATACTCTGAATAGAGACGGTTAAGGCTTAACCTAGATACTCCGAATAGAGGCTGTTAAGGCTGAACTAGATACTCTGAATAGAGACGGTTAAGGCTGAACTAGATACTCTGAATAGAGACGGTTAAGGCTGAACTAGATACTCTGAATAGAGGCTGTTAAGGCTGAACTAGATACTCTGAATAGAGACGGTTAAGGCTTAACCTAGATACTCCGAATAGAGACGGTTAAGGCAGTAATGAACTAGATACTCTGAATAGAGACTGTTAAGTCTGAACTAGATACTCTGAATAGAGACGGTTAAGGCTTAACCTAGATACTCTGAATAGAGACGGTTAAGGCTTAACCTAGATACTCCGAATAGAGACGGTTAAGGCTGAACTAGATACTCTGAATAGAGACGGTTAAGGCTGAACTAGATACTCTGAATAGAGACGGTTAAGGCTTAACCTAGATACTCCGAATAGAGGCTGTTAAGGCTGAACTAGATAGTCTGAATAGAGGCTGTTAAGGCTGAGCTAGATACTCTGAATAGAGGCTGTTAAGGCTGAGCTAGATACTCTGAATAGAGACGGTTAAGGCTGAGCTAGATACTCTGAATAGAGACGGTTAAGGATGAACTAGATACTCTGAATAGAGACGGTTAAGGCTGAACTAGATACTCTGAATAGAGGCTGTTAAGGCTGAACTAGATACTCTGAATAGAGACTGTTAAGGCTTAACCTAGATACTCCGAATAGAGGCTGTTAAGTCTGAGCTAGATACTCTGAATAGAGGCTGTTAAGGCTGAGCTAGATACTCTGAATAGAGACGGTTAAGGATGAACTAGATACTCTGAATAGAGACGGTTAAGGCTTAACCTAGATACTCCGAATAGAGGCTGTTAAGGCTGAACTAGATACTCTGAATAGAGACGGTTAAGGCTGAACTAGATACTCTGAATAGAGGCTGTTAAGGCTGAACTAGATACTCTGAATAGAGACGGTTAAGGCTTAACCTAGATACTCTGAATAGAGGCTGTTAAGGCTGAACTAGATACTCTGAATAGAGACGGTTAAGGCTTAACCTAGATACTCCGAATAGAGGCTGTTAAGGTTGAGCTAGATACTCTGAATAGAGGCTGTTAAGGCTGAGCTAGATAGTCTGAATAGAGACGGTTAAGGATGAACTAGATAGTCTGAATAGAGGCTGTTAAGGCTGAACTAGATACTCTGAATAGAGGGTGTTAAGGCTGAACTAGATACTCTGAATAGAGACGGTTAAGGCTGAACTAGATACTCTGAATAGAGACGGTTAAGGCTGAACTAGATACTCTGAATAGAGGCTGTTAAGGCTGAGCTAGATACTCTGAATAGAGGCTGTTAAGGCTGAACTAGATACTCTGAATAGAGGCTGTTAAGGCTGAGCTAGATACTCTGACTAGAGACGGTTAAGGCTGAACTAGATAGTCTGAATAGAGGCTGTTAAGACTGAGCTAGATACTCTGAATAGAGGCTGTTAAGGCTGAGCTAGATACTCTGAATAGAGACGGTTAAGGATGAACTAGATACTCTGAATAGAGACGGTTAAGGCTTAACCTAGATACTCCGAATAGAGGCTGTTAAGGCTGAACTAGATACTCTGAATAGAGACGGTTAAGGCTGAACTAGATACTCTGAATAGAGACGGTTAAGGCTGAACTATATACTCTGAATAGAGGCTGTTAAGGCTGAACTAGATACTCTGAATAGAGACGGTTAAGGCTTAACCTAGATACTCCGAATAGAGACGGTTAAGGCTGAACTAGATACTCTGAATAGAGACTGTTAAGTCTGAACTAGATACTCTGAATAGAGACGGTTAAGGCTTAACCTAGATACTCTGAATAGAGACGGTTAAGGCTTAACCTAGATACTCCGAATAGAGACGGTTAAGGCTGAACTAGATACTCTGAATAGAGACGGTTAAGGCTGAACTAGATACTCTGAATAGAGACGGTTAAGGCTTAACCTAGATACTCCGAATAGAGGCTGTTAAGGCTGAACTAGATAGTCTGAATAGAGGCTGTTAAGGCTGAGCTAGATACTCTGAATAGAGGCTGTTAAGGCTGAGCTAGATACTCTGAATAGAGACGGTTAAGGCTGAGCTAGATACTCTGAATAGAGACGGTTAAGGATGAACTAGATACTCTGAATAGAGACGGTTAAGGCTGAACTAGATACTGAATAGAGGCTGAGATACTCTGAATAGAGACTGTTAAGGCTTAACCTAGATACTCCGAATAGAGGCTGTTAAGTCTGAGCTAGATACTCTGAATAGAGGCTGTTAAGGCTGAGCTAGATACTCTGAATAGAGACGGTTAAGGATGAACTAGATACTCTGAATAGAGACGGTTAAGGCTTAACCTAGATACTCCGAATAGAGGCTGTTAAGGCTGAACTAGATACTCTGAATAGAGACGGTTAAGGCTGAACTAGATACTCTGAATAGAGACGGTTAAGGCTGAACTAGATACTCTGAATAGAGGCTGTTAAGGCTGAGCTAGATACTCTGAATAGAGGCTGTTAAGGCTGAACTAGATACTCTGAATAGAGGCTGTTAAGGCTGAACTAGATACTCTGAATAGAGACGGTTAAGGCTTAACCTAGATACTCCGAATAGAGACGGTTAAGGCTGAACTAGATACTCTGAATGGAGACTGTTAAGGCTGAACTAGATACTCTGAATAGAGACGGTTAAGGCTTAACCTAGATTCTCTGAATAGAGACGGTTAAGGCTGAACTAGATACTCTGAATAGAGACTGTTAAGGCTGAGCTAGATACTCTGAATAGATACTGTTAAGGCTGAACTAGATACTCTGAATAGAGACGGTTAAGGCTGAACTAGATACTCTGAATAGAGACTGTTAAGGCTGAACTAGATACTCTGAATAGAGACGGTTAAGGCTGAACTAGATACTCTGAATAGAGACGGTTAAGGCTGAACTAGATACTCTGAATAGAGACGGTTAAGGCTGAACTAGATACTCTGAATAGAGATGGCTAAGGCTGAACTAGATACTCTGAATAGAGACGGTTCAGGCTGAACTAGATACTCTGAATAGAGACGGTTAAGGCTGAACTAGATACTCTGAATAGAGACGGTTAAGGCTGAACTAGATACTCTCAGACGGTTAAGAGATACTCTGAATAGAGTTAAGGCTGAACTAGATACTCTGAATAGAGATGGTTAAGGCTGAACTAGATACTCTGAATAGAGACGGTTAAGGCTGAACTAGATACTCTGAATAGAGGCTGTTAAGGCTGAACTAGATACTCTGAATAGAGGCTGTTAAGGCTGAACTAGATACTCTGAATAGAGACTGTTAAGGCTGAACTAGATACTCTGAATAGAGACTGTTAAGGCTGAACTAGATACTCTGAATAGAGGCTGTTAAGGCTGAACTAGATACTCTGAATAGAGGCTGTTAAGGCTGAACTAGATACTCTGAATAGAGACGGTTAAGGCTGAACTAGATACTCTGAATAGAGGCTGTTAAGGCTGAACTAGATACTCTGAATAGAGGCTGTTAAGGCTGAACTAGATACTCTGAATAGAGGCTGTTAAGGCTGAACTAGATACTCTGAATAGAGACTGTTAAGGCTGAACTAGATACTCTGAATAGAGACGGTTAAGGCTGAACTAGATACTCTGAATAGAGACTGTTAAGGCTGAGGCTAGATACTCTGAATAGAGACTGTTAAGGCTGAACTAGATACTCTGAATAGAGGCTGTTAAGGCTGAACTAGATACTCTGAATAGAGGCTGTTAAGGCTGAACTAGATACTCTGAATAGAGACTGTTAAGGCTGAACTAGATACTCTGAATAGAGACGGTTAAGGCTGAACTAGATACTCTGAATAGAGACTGTTAAGGCTGAACTAGATACTCTGAATAGAGACTGTTAAGGCTGAACTAGATTAAGGCTGAACTAGATACTCTGAATAGAGACTGTTAAGGCTTAACTAGATACTCTGAATAGAGACTTAAGATAGATACTCTGAATAGAGACTGTTAAGGCTGAACTAGATACTCTGAATAGAGACGGTTAAGGCTTAACCTAGATACTCTGAATAGAGACGGTTAAGGCTGAACTAGATACTCTGAATAGAGACTGTTAAGGCTGAGCTAGATACTCTGAATAGAGACTGTTAAGGCTGAACTAGATACTCTGAATAGAGACGGTTAAGGCTGAACTAGATACTCTGAATAGAGACGGTTCAGGCTGAACTAGATACTCTGAATAGAGACGGTTAAGGCTGAACTAGATACTCTGAATAGAGACGGTTAAGGCTGAACTAGATACTCTGAATAGAGACGGTTAAGGCTGAACTAGATACTCTGAATAGAGACGGTTAAGGCTGAACTAGATACTCTGAATAGAGACGGTTAAGGCTGAACTAGATACTCTGAATAGAGACGGTTAAGGCTGAACTAGATACTCTGAATAGAGACGGTTAAGGCTGAACTAGATACTCTGAATAGAGACGGTTAGATACTCTGAATAGAGACGGTTAAGGCTGAACTAGATACTCTGAATAGAGACGGTTAAGGCTGAACTAGATACTCTGAATAGAGACGGTTAAGGCTGAACTAGATACTCTGAATAGAGACGGTTAAGGCTGAACTAGATACTCTGAATAGAGACGGTTAAGGCTGAACTAGATACTCTGAATAGAGACGGTTAAGGCTGAACTAGATACTCTGAATAGAGACAGTTAAGGCTGAACTAGATACTCTGAATAGAGGCTGTTAAGGCTGAGCTAGATACTCTGAATAGAGGCTGTTAAGGATGAACTAGATACTCTGAATAGAGACGGTTAAGGCTGAGCTAGATACTCTGAATAGAGGCTGTTAAGTCTGAACTAGATACTCTGAATAGAGGCTGTTAAGGCTGAACTAGATACTCTGAATAGAGACGGTTAAGGCTGAACTAGATACTCTGAATAGAGACGGTTAAGGCTGAACTAGATACTCTGAATAGAGACTGAACTAGTTAAGAGACTGAGCTAGGTACTCTGAATAGAGACGGTTAAGGCTGAGCTAGATACTCTCAATAGAGACGGTTAAGGCTGAGCTAGATACTCTCAATAGAGACGGTTAAGGCTGAACTAGGTACTCTCAATAGAGACGGTTAAGGCTGAGCTAGATACTCTCAATAGAGACGGTTAAGGCTGAGCTAGATACTCTCAATAGAGACGGTTAAGGCTGAACTAGATACTCTGAATAGAGACGGTTAAGGATGAACTAGATACTCTGAATAGAGGCTGTTAAGACTGAGCAAGATAGTCTGAATAGAGGCTGTTAAGGCTGAACTAGATACTCTGAATAGAGGCTGTTAAGGCTGAACTAGATACTCTGAATAGAGGCTGTTAAGGCTGAACTAGATGCTCTCAAGAGGCTGTTAAGGCTGAGCTAGATACTCTGGATAGAGGCTGTTAAAGGCTGAACTAGATGCTCTCAATAGAGGCTGTTAAGGCTGAGCTAGATACTCTGAATAGAGACGGTTAAGGCTGAACTAGGTACTCTGAATAGAGACGGTTAAGGCTGAACTAGATACTCTCAATAGAGACTATTAAGGCTGAACTAGATACTCTGAATAGAGACGGTTAAGGCTGGCTTTAATATGCTGTTTGGGTGTGTCCTCCTCTGGCCTCTCCTCTTTTTAATTATTTGTCAGTCTTAATCCTGCCTCCTAAGATGTTTACCCCTTTCCCCTCCTAGCCAAAACACACACCCTAGGATACGTCTCTAATCATCCCTCTATCAAAACACGTAGGGTCACTGACTGGACACAATCCCCCTCCAGCTTCCACTACAAGTAGCCACCACGAATGAACTTACTTTTACTGGTTAGACACTAGAAAGTATGACCATCATGAATAACTTAAGCTTTGTCTGTTTCTCTCTGTAAAATTACTCCCTTGACCTGCTTATGTCAGCCCTATTGTGTTGTATGTTTCATCAGCTGGCCTATTACAATTATGAAGTGCTGTCTGTATGAGGGCATGTGACATTGCCAATAACTCAATCTATAACAGATCAACTAATGACACAAGGCAAGGCTGGAGACAGATTATAATGACAATCATCTTGACAATCACCATGGCAATCATAATGATAATCACCATGATAATCACCATGACAGTCACCATGGTAATCACCATGGCAATTCCCATGATAATCACCATGGTAATCACCATGAAAATTACTCTGAGCTGCTTGAGGGAAGTTTTTTTTCCTCCTTTCGTCCCTCCCTTCCCGTCCCCCTCTCTCTCTGTGTCTGTGTCTGTGTCTGTGTCTCTCTCTCTCTCTCTCTCTCTCTCTCTCTCTCTCTCTCTCCACCCTGATGTATGTGTCAACATTGTGTGTCTGAGGTGTTGTAGTGTGCTTTGACTACTCTAGATGGGTCTATGAATTATCTGCCCTATACAGTCAGTGGTACGAGTATCCAGGCATTACTATCTGGGCCAATCCATTAGTCTCTGGAGAGTGGGGGTTTCTCACTCAGTGACTCTCAACATCCATAAATTATACGCAATGAGCCAATTCCATCTTTAAGTGTTCCGAGCAGGTGATTTGTCCTGTGAAGTCATTGAAAGATCGTTAGAAGGAGATATTTCAATGTAGTTGTGGTCCACAGAGCCCAGATGAATGGAAACAAACAGAACAGCTCATAAACTGGATGAATAGCACTCATTGGTAGGTTCAGTCAGTGGTGGGTTCCCATCAGCCAATGAGGTTGGCATACAGGAAGAATGTTTATTGAAGTGCGTTTCACTGATAACAAATATTTGTCTGAAAACCAGCTTATGCATCTTATATTGTGGTTTAGGTAGAGGATGCTGATCGAATGTGTCGGTTTATGTGGAGGACATTGATTGACTGTATTGATAGAGTATTGCTCACACTGTGGTGTTGCACCATGATAAATCACTGGCTTGATGCCAGCTAAACTTTTCCACTGATTGAATGTGAAAGTATTTGATTGTGACAAGACATGGTGACGACAACACAGGGATATTGAATTTGTCAGTGAAAGGATTGGAGCTAAATGTGGTTGGTGTTCCTTGGGGGATTTTTACCTCTTGGTGTCCTTACCACCCCCATGTTTATGAATGAGAGAGTAACGTCATCCCCTCAATGACCCATAGACACACACTCACCTGTGTGAACTGTAGTCGCTCTATCAGGCAAGGACTCATATGCGACCCGGCCCAGAGCCCAACACACACACACACACACACACAGACACAGACACAGAGACAGACAGACAGACAGACAGACAGACAGACAGACAGACAGACAGACAGACAGGCAGACAGGCAGACAGGCAGGCAGGCAGGCAGGCAGGCAGGCAGGCAGGCAGAATGTGTATGCTGACCAGGCAGTCCAGAGGCAGTTGGACTGCTAACTGTTAACGTCATACCAAGAGCTGTCCCCTGTCCAAGTCCCACATATGTGACTTTGACTGTCTGCCTGAATGGACGAGGAGGAATGTGAACACACTGGCAACCACCGAGGACACACACACACACACACGCAAAGGAACACACACATACACACACACAAAAGAACACACACACACACATCTGCAGCGATAGAATAGATAACTAATATTTGCGAAACTAGTAAATACTTTTAAACCTCATAGAGTCCGTTTCCCAGACCCAGATGAAGCCTAGTCCTGGACTGGATCTATTGAACAAGACTCCTAGTCCAGTAGGTTTAATCTGGGTCTGGGAAACCGCCCCATAGTCCCACATCAACATTGTAACCGTAGTCTCAACCCAGAGTGGGATCACTGGTGCAGCTGATTGGATTCTGTGTTTTTGGCATGAATGGTTAGAGAGACAAGTGTGGCCAAGGCTCAGAGGGTGAACCAGGACACACAGTACTGCTGTTAAAACTAGACCAGGCAGATGGAGACTCCAGATGTGAGAGTTCTGTCAGCACTCAGCAGCCACGCACACACACACACACACACACACACACACACACACACACACACACACACACACACACACACACACACACACACACACACACACACACACACACACACACACACACACACACACACACACACTCTCTCTCTCACTCACACACACACACACACACACTCACACTCTCACACACACACAGACATTACACACTCAGACACACTCACACAGACACATACACAAGCATGCGTGCACAGACACACCAATTTATACACATACAGGCTCTCGCTCTCCTTCAAAAAAACACACACACACGTCATACACTCACCTGCTTGTTAAAGAGGTCTTTTCTTTCCACATTGTCAGCAGAGGCCAGTGCTTGGCCAGCATCTTTATGTCCCAGCATGCCGTTTTTTGGGCCGTCCAAGTACGGTCTGTGTGTGTGGTTGGTTTGTGTATTTTTCACGGTTCCGCCGTCTCCCTCCTGCCATGGGTTAACTGGTTCATGATTTATAAGCCCTAGAGCGATCGACCAAACCTTGGTCAGCGATTGTATTTCATGTCCGAGCACTGAGTTCGCCGGAAGGACAGACAAACCCACTGGCTGGTGGGACAACAAATTCTCACAATTCTTACAAAACAGAAAAGGAGAAGAAAATAATATTTCTTCAGTTTGTGGTTTCAGTTTGTGGTTTCACGTGGTGGAGGAGCGTCCTTGAAGTGAGGCGGTGGTGAAACACAGGGGTGTATTAAAGAAAATATAAAATATTATTTGTCTGTGTTGGAGGAGAAGTCTGATGCCTCAGACTACGTCCCAAATGGAACCCTATTACCTACAAAGCCCATAGGACTCTGGTCAAAAGGAGTGCACTATGTAGGGAATAGGGTGACATTTGGGATTCAGATTTTTTGTGTTCCTTGAGGGTTTGATGTTTCTCTCCCTGTCGTTGTGGTCGGTCTGAACAGCCCCTGTCCTCCTTTGTGTGTGTGTGTGTGTGTGTGTGTGTGTGTGTGTGTGTGTGTGTGTGTGCTTATGTGCATGCGTGCGTTATTGTGAGAACCCGCTCCTGTGTGTTTGCCACTAACGGTCTGGGATTGAAGGTCAGTATCAATCCCGTCGAATTCCCCATGCACAGCAGTTGAACTATGCTGCTGTAAACTGTCCTCCTTTAGACCAATAGACATACACAATGTTTCCAGTACACGTTTCCAAACATACTTGATATCTCAATCTCTTTTCATGCGTCAGTGGTGCATGGTGTACACTGTACATAGAGCACAGGTGTTAGATTACAGGTGTTAGATTACATGCCTTGCTATGATGTCCGTACCATTTTGTTGGGGATGGATTGTGTTGTTGACGCCTTTAGTTGACGCCTTCCAGCACACACACACACACACACACACACACACACACACACACACACACACACACACACACACACACACACACACACACACACACACACAGAGGGAGACTGTATCATTCATTCACTCATGTGGATGATATGTTCTTGTTGTTGTTGTGATAATCGGTCACAATAAGGGGTTCATCTGTAATTACAACATAATGATTTGTTTACAACAGCCCCTCTATAGAATTTGCCTCCTCAAGGGTTGAAGTGGCTATTGATTTCACGGATATATTCAGGGTCAATTTGACCGATGTTAATGGTCAAGATTTTGTCAAGTTTGAATGACTCTTTCCTATATCCATTTCACCAAGTTTCACTGTTATGTTAGTGTCCAGTCCTCACCAGTACTGTTATGTTAGTGTCCAGTCCTCAACAGTACTGTTATGTTAGTGTCCAGTCCACACCAGTACTGTTATGTTAGTGTCCAGTCCACACCAGTACTGTTATGTTAGTGTCCAGTCCTCACCAGTACTGTTATGTTAGTGTCCAGTCCACACCAGTACTGTTATGTTAGTGTCCAGTCCACACCAGTACTGCTATGTTTGTGTCCAGTCCACACAAGTACTGTTATGTTAGTGTCCAGTCCACACCAGTACTGTTATGTTAGTGTCCAGTCTACACCAGTACTGTTATGTTAGTGTCCTGTCTACACCAGTACTGTTATGTTAGTGCCCAGTCCTCACCAGTACTGTTATGTTAGTGTCCAGTCCACACCAGTACTGTTATGTTAGTGTCCAGTCCACACCAGTACTGCTATGTTTGTGTCCAGTCCACACCAGTACTGTTATGTTTGTGTCCAGTCCAAACCAGTACTGTTATGTTAGTTTCCAGTCCTCACCAGTACTGTTATGTTAGTGTCCTGTCTACACCAGTACTGTTATGATGTGTCCACTCCACACCAGTACTGTTATGTTAGTGTCCAGTCCACACGAGTACTGTCATGTTAGTGTCCAGTCTACACCAGTACTGTTATGTTAGTGTCCAGTCCACACCAGTACTGCTATGTTTGTGTCCAGTCCACACCAGTACTGTTATGTTAGTGTCCAGTCCACACCAGTACTGTTATGTTAGTGTCCAGTCTACACCAGTACTGTTATGTTAGTGTCCTGTCTACACCAGTACTGTTATGTTAGTGCCCAGTACACATGAGTACTGTTATGTTTGTGTCCAGTCCAAACCAGTACTGTTATGTTAGTTTCCAGTCCTCACCAGTACTGTTATGTTAGTGTCCTGTCTACACCAGTACTGTTATGCTGTGTCCACTCCACACCAGTACTGTTATGTTAGTGTCCAGTCCACAAGAGTACTGTTATGTTAGTTTCCAGTCCACACCAGTACTGTCATGTTAGTGTCCAGTCTACACCAGTACTGTTATGTTAGTGTCCAGTCTACACCAGTACTGTTATGCTAGTGTCCAGTCTACACCAATACTGTTATGCTAGTGTCCAGTCTACACCAGTACTGTTATGTTAGTGTCCAGTCTACACCAGCACTGTTATGTTAGTGTCCAGTCTACACCAGTACTGTTATGTTAGTGTCCATTCCACACCAGTACTGTTATGTTAGTGTCCAGTCTACACCAGTACTGTTATGTTAGTGTCCAGTCTACACCAGTACTGTTATGCTAGTGTCCACTCCACACCAGTACTGTTATGTTAGTGTCCAGTCCTCACCAGTACTGTTATGTTAGTGCCCAGTACACATGAGTACTGTTATGTTTGTGTCCAGTCCAAACCAGTACTGTTATGTTAGTTTCCAGTCCTCACCAGTACTGTTATGTTAGTTTCCAGTCCTCACCAGTACTGTTATGTTAGTGTCCTGTCTACACCAGTACTGTTATGCTGTGTCCACTCCACACCAGTACTGTTATGTTAGTGTCCAGTCCACACGAGTACTGTTATGTTAGTTTCCAGTCCACACCAGTACTGTCATGTTAGTGTCCAGTCTACACCAGTACTGTTATGCTAGTGTCCAGTCTACACCAGTACTGTTATGTTAGTGTCCAGTCTACACCAGTACTGTTATGTTAGTGTCCACTCCACACCAGTACTGTTATGTTGGTGTCCAGTCTACACCAGTACTGTTATGTTAGTGTCCAGTCTACACCAGTACTGTTATGCTAGTGTCCACTCCACACCAGTACTGTTATGTTAGTGTCCAGTCTACACCAGTACTGTTATGTTAGTTTCCAGTCCTCACCAGTACTGTTATGTTAGTGTCCAGTCTACACCAGTACTGTTATGTTAGGGTCCAGTCTACACCAGTACTGTTATGTTAGTTTCCAGTCCTCACCAGTACTGTTATGTTAGTGTCCAGTCCACACCAGTACTGTTATGTTAGTGTCCAGCCTACACCAGTACTGTTATGTTAGTGTCCAGTCCTCACCAGTACTGTTATATTAGTTTCCAGTCTACACCAGTACTGTTATGTTATTGTCCAGTCCACACCAGTACTGTTATGTTAGTGCCCAGTCCACACCAGCACTGTTATGTTAGTGTCCAGTCCACACCAGTACTGTTGTTAGTGTCCAGTCCTCAACAGTACTGTTATGTTAGTGTCCAGTCTACACCAGTACTGTTATGTTAGTGTCCTGTCTACACCAGTACTGTTATGTTAGTGCCCAGTCCACATGAGTACTGTTATGTTTGTGTCCAGTCCAAACCAGTACTGTTATGTTAGTGTCCAGTCCTCACCAATACTGTTATGTTAGTGTCCAGTCCACACCAGTACTGTTATGTTAGTGTCCAGTCTACACCAGTACTGTTATGTTAGTGTCCAGTCTGCACCAGTACTGTTATGTTAGTGTCCAGTCCTCACCAGTACTGTTATGTTAGTGTCCAGTCCACACCAGTACTGTTATGTTAGTGTCCAGTCCACACCAGTACTGTTATGTTAGGGTCCAGTCTACACCAGTACTGTTATGTTAGTTTCCAGTCCTCACCAGTACTGTTATGTTAGTGTCCAGTCCTCACCAGTACTGTTATGTTAGTGCCCAGTCCACACCAGTACTGTTATGTTAGTGCCCAGTACACATGAGTACTGTTATGTTTGTGTCCAGTCCAAACCAGTACTGTTATGTTAGTTTCCAGTCCTCACAAGTACTCTTATGTTAGTGTCCAGTCCACACCAGTACTGTTATGTTAGGGTCCAGTCTACACCAGTACTCTTATGTTAGTGTCCAGTCCACACCAGTACTGTTATGCTAGTGTCCAGTCTACACCAGTACTGTTATGTTAGTGTCCAGTCCTCACCAGTACTGTTATGTTAGGGTCCAGTCTACACCTGTACTCTTATGTTAGTTTCCAGTCTACACCAGTACTGTTATGTTAGTGTCCAGTCTACACCAGTACTGTTATGTTAGTGTCCAGTCCTCACCAGTACTGTTATGTTAGTGTCCAGTCTACACAAGTACTGTTATGTTAGTGCCCAGTCCACACCAGTACTGTTATGTTAGTGCCCAGTCCACACCAGTACTGTTATGTTAGTGCCCAGTACACATGAGTACTGTTATGTTTGTGTCCAGTCCAAACCAGTACTGTTATGTTAGTTTCCAGTCCTCACAAGTACTCTTATGTTAGTGTCCAGTCCACACCAGTACTGTTATGTTAGGGTCCAGTCTACACCAGTACTGTTATGTTAGGGTCCAGTCTACACCAGTACTGTTATGCTAGTTTCCAGTCTACACCAGTACTGTTATGTTGGTGTCCAGTCTACACCAGTACTGTTATGTTAGTGTCCAGTCCACACCAGTACTATTATGTTAGTGTCCAGTCCACACCAGTACTGTTATGTTAGTGTCCAATCCACACCAGTACTGTTATGTTAGTGTCCAGTCCACACCTGTACTGTTATGTTAGTGTCCAGTCTACACCAGTACTGTTATGTTAGTGTCCAGTCTACACCAGTACTGTTATGTTAGTGTCCAGTCCACACCAGTACTGTTATGTTAGTGTCCAGTCCACACCAGTACTATTATGTTAGTGTCCAGTCCACACCAGTACTGTTATGTTAGTGTCCAGTCCACACCAGTACTGTTATGTTAGTGTCCAGTCTACACCAGTACTGTTATGTTAGTTTCCAGTCTTCACCAGTGCTGTTATGTTAGTGTCCAGTCTACACCAGTACTGTTATGTTAGTTTCCAGTCTTCACCAGTACTGTTATGTTGGTGTCCAGTCCACACCAGTACTGTTATGTTCGTGTCCAGTCCACACCAGTACTGTTATGTCTCTCTGTCTCTCTCTCTCTCTCTCTCTCTCTCACAATTCCCACATCCCCTGCCCCCTCCCAGACATCATCGTACTGATAGCCTCCGTAGCGGTGGTGTCGGCAGGAAGCCAGGGTAACATCATCGCAACGTCTGCCCTGCGTAGCCTCCGCTTCCTGCAGATCCTGCGTATGGTGCGCATGGACCGGCGCGGCGGCACCTGGAAACTGCTGGGATCAGTGGTGTACGCACACAGCAAGGTGGGGCTGCCTGACGAATATACGCAGTCACAGATACGCAGTCACAGATACACAGTCACAGATTCACAGTCACAGATTCACAGTCACAGATTCACAGTCACAGATACACAGTCACAGATTCACAGTCACAGATTCACAGTCACAGATACACAGTCACAGATACACAGTCACAGATTCGCAGTCACAGATTCACAGTCACAGATTCACAGTCACAGATACACAGTCACAGATACACAGTCACAGATACACAGTCACAGATACACAGTCACAGATACACAGTCACAGATTCACAGTCACAGATTCACAGTCACAGATTCACAGTCACAGATTCACAGTCACAGATTCACAGTCACAGATTCGCAGTCACAGATACTCAGTCACAGATTCTCAGACACACACACAGTGACAGACACACACTCACACAGACAAACACAGTCACACACACTTCCCTCTTCTCTCCTTTCTCCTCCCTTCTCTCCTCTCTCCTCTCTTCTCCATCCTCTCTCCTCTCCTGTCTTCTCTCCTCTCTCATGTTTTCTCCTTCCTCTCTCCTCTCTCCTTTCTTCTCCCTCCTCTCTTATCTTCTCTCTCCTCTTCTCTATTCTCTTCTCTCTCCTCTCTCATTTCTTCTCCCTCCTCTCTCCTTCCTCTCTCCTCTCGTCTCCCCTTTCTCCTTTCTTCTCCTTCTGTCCTTTCTTCTCCCTCCCCCTATCTCTCTCCTCTCCCCTCTTCTCTCTTCTCCTCTCTCATCTTTCCTCTCTCCTCTCCTCTTTCGTTTCTTCTCTCTCTTCTCTCCTCTCTCCTTTATTCTCCCCTCTATCCTTTCTTCTCCCTCTTCTCCCCTCTCTCATTTCTTCTCCCTCTCTCCTGTCTTCTCTCCTCTCTTATCCCTCCTCTCTTCTCTTCTCTCCTATCTTTTCTTCTCTCTCCTATCTTCTCTTTTCTCTTCTTTCTCCTTTCTTCTCCCTCCTCTCTCCTGTCTACTCTCCTCTATCCTTTCTTCTCCCTCCTTTCTTCTCCCTCCTCTCTTCTATTCTCTCCCACTTTTCTTCTCTCTCCTCTATTCTCTTCTTTCGCCTTTCTTCTCCCTCTTCTCCCCTCTCTCCTTTCTTCTCCCTCCTCTCTTCTCTTCTCTCCCACTTTTCTTCTCCCTCCTCTCTCCTTTCTTCTCCCTCCCCTCTCCGCTCTTCCCTCTCTGGAGATTGCTTCTCTGACGTTATGGCGTCAGCAAATGGGAATCGTAAAAATAAAATAAAATCTTTCCCTGTAGGAGCTGGTGACGGCCTGGTACATTGGCTTCCTGGTCCTCATCTTCTCCTCCTTTCTGGTCTACCTTGTGGAAAACAAGTTCAACAGCGAGTTTGCCACCTATGCTGATGCCTTATGGTGGGGAACGGTGAGTAAAGTTACAGATACTCCTCTGTCTGCCCTCGTAATGGGAGAGTCCACAGTGGATGGTGGATGATGTTGGAACAGTCCATGTTTGCCAGTTAAGGGGTCCTTTTTCCTACGACTGCTTTCCAAACACTTAACATTGTTTTTTGATGTTCTATTAATTTAATGTTCCGTATTTCTACTCAGCTGCACGGCCTGTCCCTGATTTGGTTTCTGGGCAACAAGGAAATAAAGCTCTTATTCAAATAGTATTTACCTGTGAAAATTCATAATTTTCACTAATATGACACATTTTCAGTATTATTATTTTCACGTTAAAGGAGGCAAAGGAGAAGAGGCAAAAAGTCCTTTCATTCTTTGCCAGGCGCTTTTCTTTTCATGTCCCTCCTGTTTTGTTGCAAATAAGCTTTGACTAAAAACCTTCTTCTTCGTAATATACATTAGTCCCAGCACCATTAGTCACCATTTACATACTGCCTCCAAAAGTCATAATGACACAAAATGGCCACGGCCTTCTTTGTCATGAACGGCAGCCCAGCACTGCAGAATGGGTAGGAAACCCAGATAGAAGAGAGTCACTAAATCAATAGGGAATTATCTCCTGTGCTTTTCAGCCAATTAGATAGCAGTAGGAGAGAGAGAGAGATGAGAAAGAGAGGGGGAGAGGGAAAGAGAGAGAGGGAAAGAGAGATGGGGAGAGAGACAGAAAAAGAGAGGGAGAGTGGGAGAGACAGAGAGAGAGAGAGAGAGAGAGAGCGAGAGAGAGAGACTGAAAAAGAGAAGGAGAGTGAGAGACGGAGAGAGAGAGGAGGCAGATGAAACTAAAGCTATATAATAAGCCAATGAAGTGATATAAACATCAAAAGGCAGAGATGCATTATCATCACACATACAATACTTATTCTTGTGAATAGACCCTAGTAAATAGTGTAAATTACAGCCATTTTGTTAGGATTTCAATGCCCTCACAAATGTACGTCGATGATATTTATTTTGGTGGATTCGCTCCATATAGTATAATTTAGGACCTAATAGTGGCATCTTTCTCAAGATATAATTGTGTTTGTGTGTGTTCTCAGATCACCTTGACAACCATTGGTTACGGGGACAAGACCCCGAAGACATGGACCGGTCGTATGCTCTCAGCTGGGTTTGCTCTACTAGGCATCTCTTTCTTTGCCCTGCCAGCGGTGAGTACATACACACACTTATACGCGCACATATGCACGCACGCACACACACATACACACACACAAATTGGCAGACACATGCATACACACACTCGCACACTACTTACGTGATTGTATCCTTTCAGTTACTCTACTAGACCACCTCCCCAATCTGACTTCATGGTCACATGTTGTTCACAGTCACTAATGAGGCATTGACCCAAAATGGCCGACAAAAGAGCCGTTTGACATGTTCTCACCTGATTCCCATGTCCTCCTGTGTCTTCCCAGGGTATACTGGGCTCAGGCTTTGCCCTGAAGGTCCAGGAGCAGCACAGACAGAAGCACTTTGAGAAGAGGAGGAACCCAGCCGCTTGTCTCATCCAGGTAAAGGCAAAGTGTTGTAGCTATCACGGGTTGTGACCCAAATAGCACCCTATTCCCTATATAGTGCACTTCTTTTGACCCAATCCCTATGGGTCCTGGTGAAAAAAATAGTGTGCTATGAAGGAGATAGGGTGCCATTTGGGACAGAGCCTCATTTTCTCTGACTCACACTTACTACAATACTGCTAGTGGTACTGTAGTCACTCTAATGGTATTGTCAATTCAAATTGCCCTTGGGCTATGAATACATCATTAGAGATTTGTGCCAGAGATAGATAGTCATTGTCTCTCGTTGATTGAATCAATAGTTTACCTTACTGTTGCGAATGTGAAGTATGGTGACGTTGAAACTGAAAGTGATGTTGTTGTTATCCAGTCTCTATTTTTTCCCCCTCACATTCCCTCTACACATGCCCAGGAACCAGCATGTAGGGTGACCTCCTCTAACCCTGGGTTCTCCATTGCTTCCGAGCTATAGGTTCTGTCCATTCTTCCCCATTCCTAACACTCTACCCACAAGAGTGTCAGGCAAGCTTAAGCTGTTAGCTATCCTTCCCTCTTCCCTGCATCCCTCGTCTTCCTCTTTTCCTTCCTGTTTGTGATCTCACCTTGTGGTTTCCTTTGTGTATCCCTCTATCCCTCGCTTCCTCTGCTGCCTCCCTCCTCTACCTCCTCTACCTTCTCTGCTTTCTCCTCTTACCTTGCTCTTTCTTCTCCTCTTCTCCTCCTTACCCTCCTCCCCCGCTATCTTCTTCTTCCTCCTCTACCTCCTTTCCCCTCCTCCTCCCCTCTCCTCCTCTTCATCCTCCCACCGCACCAGGCTGCGTGGCGCTACTACTCCACCGACTACTCTACCAGGCCGTATCTAGGCGCCACGTGGCGTTACCACATGAGCCTCCTGCCCTCCCAGCCCCACAGGCATGTACTGTACCTGGCCTCCGAACTCGGCCCAGCGACAGAACGTGTCACTCACGCGTGACCTTTGACCCGTGATTGCTTTGTTGTGTTTTTTTGAATTACTAATCAGAGTTTTTTTCCCCCCATTTGTTTTGTTCCTCTGTTTGTCCTTTCTTTTTATTCTTTTTTGGATTTTCTTTTGTCTCATTTTCTCTCTTTTGTCTCTTCTTTCTTTTCCTCCACCTGTGTTTCTGTGTGTTCTGCATGCAGTGTGTTTGGCGTAGTTATGCGGCTGACGAGAACTCGGTTTCCATTGCTACCTGGAAGCCTCATTTGAAGGCGTTGCATACCTGCAGCCCTACAAAGTAGGTACAACATTGGCAGCTGGTGTCTGAGTTTGGTGTCTGTGCCCCTGTTAAGCAGTCTTTTCCCTTCTCTTTTTCTAATGATGTATTTCTGTTAACTTTTCTTTTCTAGCCTGGTCCCAGATCTGTTTGGCACATTTGTGACAATGGCCATAGGTGTTGGCAAGACAGCACAAACTGATCTGGAACCAGGCTACTTATTTTTCTACTTATCTCCTCTACCTCTCTACCTCAAGTTCTATTTCACTTATGTACTTCCTGCATTTCTGTGAATGAATACATTTATATTTTTTATAATTTGTCTTCTGTTATAATAAGTCAATAGTTAACAGCCATCAAAAGACCAATATTGTCCAGGTTCCGTTTCATCCAAACTGTAGTGAACTCAAGAACTCAAGAAACTTGACTAAAAACCAATCATGTAGACTATACCCCAGTACACCTCTATCCTGCTCACACAACAGGCATTCACATCTCCCAATATATGCTCAAACCATCAGTCTAACCGTTTAAGGCAGCGTTCTCAGCGTCTAAATGATCCAATCAGGCTTTAATGAATGTGTGGCCACATCTCCGTCTCTCGTCTCATTGGACTGCCACTGTGCTGGAATAGCCTTGTGTGACTGGGAGATCTGGAGTGCCTGTATTGGTATTATCTGCCAATAGCGTTTCAAGACTGGTAAATATGCAGATGGAATGTTGTGGAACCTGGAGATATTGGAGAATCCATCTGCTACATGCTTTACTGACAGCTAGGCAACATACACACGCACACACTGATGACACACACCTACTGATGACACACACCTGTCTACACACTGCTAGCGAGTTTGCCTGGATAGTTATACTGCATTGAAGTGTGTGTGTGTGTGTGTGTGTGTGTGTGTGTGTGTGTGTGTGTGTGTGTGTGTGTGTGTGTGTGTGTGTGTGTGTGTGTGTGTGTGTGTGTGTGTGTGTGTGTGTGTGTGTGTGTGTGTGTGTGTGTGTGTGTGTGTGTGTCTTGAGTCTTGTTTCTGTTTAGTCTGGTGACTTGCTTGTGATTTGCTCATGTGCTCAACACAACGCTGCCTCAAATACTCAGCATCTCCTTTGAATACGACCCCTGGAGGTCAACTCGCTACTCGTTGGCGCAGTAGATGATGTTTGCGATGAAGACTTTGCTAAATATTTCCTCACTTTCTCCCCTCTCGCCTCTCTCACTTCTCAACCTGAAGGAAGGACCAGGGTGAATCGTCCACAAGGTTCGTATCTCCTATTTGTTCTGTGTATCTATTTGACGCACAGATCCACACGCACCACTACCACCGGTGTACGTCGTAACCCTGTGTGTTGGGGGTCATGTCTTCCCTACAGCCTGTATGGAGTACACTGATGGCAAGTCACTCTGGATAAGATCGTCTGCTCTGCCAAATGACCAAAATGGAAATGTCAATGCTTTCAGACGCTATTCAGAACTGTGTGGGTGTGTCTCAAATGTCTCTAGGACATTGGTCAAAAGTAGTGCACTATTAAGGGAGGAGGGTGTCATTTGGGATTTACGGTGTATTGCTGCTGAAAGTGCCAATATGCTGTCGGTGACCTATTGTAGAGCAAGATAGCTGGTTAAGAGGTGTTGGCCCGAGTTCTTAATTTAATGGATCTATTTATAGAAACAGCCAGCAGTTCATTACTTAATCATTATTTACCTCTCCTTTGGGCCTCTCCCCCTCTTTCTTCAGTGTTTATCTTTCTTTCCCTCCTTTTATTATTCCTTCTTCCCTCTCGCTCTCCATCACTTTATTCCTCCCACTCCCCTATTCTCTCTCAGCTCTTGTCCTTTCATTCTCTCTCCCTCTCCCTCTCTCTCTCTTCCTCTGCCTCATCCCATTCTCTCACTACATCTCTCCATACCTTAGGTGTTCTTCAGGAAGGAAATGATTGCAGTGGTTTCTCTCTCTCTCTCGCTCTCTCTAAAATTAGAACTAATTGTGTTTATTGCAGTCGTGTGTTGTGTGTGTATTTCAGTATAACAAGATTTGAGTGACACAGACACTAAATTACAGAGGAAAGATTGAGGAGGGAGAGGAAACACTCTTTTTCTGTCTTTCTCTAGCTCTGTCTTTGTCTCTCTATTTCTGTTTTTTTCTCTCTCTCTATTTCTCTCTCTCCATCTTTGTCTTTTTCTCTCTCCCCTTTCTCTCACTCTCTATGTCTCTCTCTCTATCTCACTCTGTCTTTCTCTATCTCTCTCTCTCTCTCTCTCTGTGGGAGCTAGGAGTGATGTAATATGTTGTTTTAGCTGTCGTTACACAACAGTAGGGAAAGCAGAATGTGTGTCTTTAAAGTGAAAAACAGAATTAAAAACCTGAGGGCCACTCAAACATTTGTCTATGAAGAGACTGTACTTATTTTTTACCTGAGATTTCCAAACTAAGTGTAAAGTGTCAACAGAATATCGGGAAAAATAAAACATTCAGTGTTGCCTAGTGTTGAGAGGGTGAGGACAGAATCCCTCCCACGCAAACCCAAACACTTGAAAAGCATGTCGGTAGAACAGGAGAGACAGAGGGAGGGAGAGAGCGAGATTGAGAGAGAACAAAGCTCCAGCATCCTCTACCTATTGAATTCAATTCACCACCCCTCTCTCTCTCTCATGGTCAAGGGCTCCACCTCAAACCTGCAGGAGAAAAATAAATAAATAACAATCCATTTCTGAGTGTCATTGAACCAGGTGCCGATGGCCCTGAAAGCCTACTGGTGCCCGGCAGGTTGCCTGTTCTAAAAGTCTACCATTCTCCACACATATGACTCATCTCTCTCTCTCTCTCTCTCTCTCTCTCTCTCTCTCTCTCTCTCTCTCTCTCTCTCTCTCTCTCTCTCTCTCTCTCTCTCTCTCTCTCTCTCTCTCTCATTAGTATGGTTAAATGAGAGACATGGGCAGGAGTGGGACTGAATTATCCTTTTAAAAACGCTGTCATACCTAGGCTCTTCATTTTCTCTCTCCACTGAGCTCAATTATCTTTGAAACACTCTCTTTCTAAATGTCAGCAAGTGGTTGAAAAAGTATAGTGGTTCTACAGGGTATCTGGTCATGCTTTAGTTTAGTGTGATTGAAGCCTAGCGATCATGTTGCGCTTATAAAGCTTTCATATACATGACATAAAGGACTATGTCATCTGTCATGAGTTATATTTACATCCATAAACTATACCGTACAAAGACATTAACACACTTAGTTTGAGGTGGCGATTGTATAGATTATGTTTCAATAAACATTCATATGCAGACATAAAGGCATATAACATCATTACATACAGTAAGTATACAGAGACATTCATAGAAGCTACATTCATAACCGAAACAAAGACGTTCACATACAGTACCAGTCAAACATTCGGACACACCTACTCATGCAAGGGTTTTTCTTTATTTTTTACTATTTTCTACATTTGTAGAAATTACACAGCTTTGGCTTGGGTCATTGTCCTGTTCAAAAACAAATAGTCCCACTAAGAGCAAACCAGATGGGATGGTGTATCGCTGCAGAATGCTGTGGTAGCCATGCTGGTTAAGTGTGCCTTGAATTCTAAATAAATCACTGACAGTGTCACAAGCAAAGCACCCCCACACCATAACACCTCCTCCATGCTTCAAGGTGGAAACCACACATGTGGAGATCATCCGTTCACCTACTCTGCATCTCACAAAGACATGGCGGTTGGAACCAAAAATCTCAAATTTGGACTCATCAGAGCAAAGGACAGATTTCCACTGGTCTAATGTGTTTCTTGGCCCAAGCAAGACTCTTCTTCTTGTTGGTGTCCTTTAGTAGTGGTGATTCGACCATGAAGGCCTGATTCATGCAGTCTCATCTGAACAGTTGATGTTGAGATGTGTCTGTTACTTGAACTTTGTGAAGCATTTATTTGGGCTGCAATTACTGAGGCTCTAATGAACTTATACTCTGCAACAGAGGAAACTCCTTTCCTGTGGCAGTCAGGAAAGAGAGCCAGTTTCATCATAGCGCTTGATGGTTTTTTTGACTGCACTTGAAGAAACTTTCAAAGTTCTTAAAATGTTCCGTATTGACTGACCTTCATGTCTTAAAGTAATGATGGACTGTCATTTATCTTTGCTTATTTGTGCTGTTCTTGCCATAAATGGACTTGGTCTTTTACCAAATAGGTCTATCTTCTGTATACTACCCTACCTTGTCACAACACAACTGATTGGCTAAAATGCATTAAGAGAGAAAGAAATTCCACAAATAAACTTTTAACAAGGCACACCTGTTAATTGGAATAGATTCCAGGTGACTATCTCATGAAGCTGGTTAAGAGAATGCCAAGAATGTGCAAAGCAGTCATCAATTCACAGAGTCGGTACTTTGAAGGATCTCAAATGTTAAATATATTATACGCTTTTTTTGGTTACTACATGATTCCATATGTGTTATTTCATAGTTTTGTAAATAGTAAAAATAAAGAAAAACCCTTGAATGAGTAGGTGTCCAAACTTTTGACTGGTACTGTATACGATAAACACCTATATTTGCTTACCGAATCTCTTTCCTCTGGTTTGTAGTAAAGGCCTCAGTAGTAAGCAGAAGCTACTGAGGAGGTGTACCCTACGGAAACATACTAGGTACACAGCATCCCCCCTGCCCGCTTGGACTCATGACTTTTTTGGGAATGACAACGAATTTTCAAAATGGCTGCATATAGGTTCTGGGAGTTCTCTGACGATCTGAGTTACCTTTGCAACAATGTTGAGCTTCTTTTGGACAGTGCCTGAAAATGCTGCCTGTTGTCTTATGATTTAAACCACTTCTCTTACTGTACACTAACTCTTAATACTCTTACAGTTGAAGTCGGAAGTTTACATACACTTAGATTGGAGTCATTAAAACCTGTTTTTCAACCACTCCACAAATTTCTTGTTAGCAAACTATAGTTTTGGGAAGTCAGTCAGGGCATCTACTTTGTGCATGACACAAGTAATTTTTCTAACAATTGTTTACAGACAGATTATTTCACTTATAATTCACTGTATCACAATTCCAGTGGGTAAGAAGTTTACATACGCTAAGTTGACTGTGCCTTTAAACAGCTTGGAAAATTCCAGAAAATGTTGTCATGGCTTTAGAAGCTTCTGATAGGTCAATTGGAGGTGTACCTGTGGATGTATTTCAAGGTCTACCTTCAAACTCAGTGCCTCTTTGCTTGACATCATGGGAAAATCAAAAGAAATCAGCCAAGACCTCAGAAAAAAAATTGGTTCATCCTTGGGAGCAATTTCCAAATGCCTGAAGGTACCACGTTCATCTGTACAAACAATAGTATGCAAATCAATCCCAGAACAACAGCAAAGGACCTTGTGAAGATGCTGGGGGAAACAGGTACAAAAGTATCTATATCCACAGTAAAACAAGTCCTACATCAAAATAACCTGAAAGGCCGCTCAGCAAGGAAGAAGCCACTGATCCAAAACCCCCATACAAAAAGCCAGATTACGGTTTGCAACTGCACATGGGGACAAAGATTGTACTTTTGACTGAAAAAGCATATGCGAGCAATAAGGCCTACAAACCTGACTCAGTTACATCAGCTCTGTCAGGAGGAATGGGCCAAAATTCACGCAACTTATTGGGGGAAGCTTGTGGAAAGCTACCTGAAACGTTTGACCCAAGTTAAACAATTTGAAGGCAATGCTACCAAATACGAATTGAGTGTATGTAAACTTGAGACCAGCTAGGAATGTGATGAAAGAAACAAAAGCTTAAATAAATAATTCTCTCTACTATTATTCTGGCATTTCAAATTCTTAAAATAAAGTGGTGATCCTAACTGACCTAAGACAGGGAATTGTTACTAGGATTAAATGTCAGGAATTGTGAAAAGCTGAGTTTAAATGTATTTGGCTAAGGTGTATGTAAACTTCCGACTTCAACTGTATTTCTGACTGTACAAGAGCTTTTTGGTACGGTCTTAAAAACAGATCCACTGAACAGATATGTTGTCTAACTGGTTCATTGTGATATTTCACCAACTTCAATCATTCTGGAAGTTTTATCAACTACTCTGGCCTCTTACCTCACTTCATGTCATTCACATCACCAAAACATGAAAGACACAATGACTTCATCAATAGTCACGATAACATTTACAATGACCACAAAAACAGTCATGGTTAGATTGGATATAGCTTCCTACCCCTTGCCCCGCTGCCTGTCTTCTGCACGGCCCCTCCACTGCCCCTGCATGTTGTCACTTGGAAACCCTGTACACAGCATTGTCCATCCTCTGACCTCAGCACTCCACCCTGCACCTCACCATTTCAGCAGTCCCTCCTTGGATATTAGACCCCATTAATAGTTAATCACAAAGGTTCATGAAATCATCACTTCCCCCTTATTCCCTTGGTGTTCTTGATTATCAATTATACAAGACCCTCCCCTGCACAAACCCCTCTTCTATGGTAGCTCTTCCAATGGTGACTCTGCCAGTCCGAGAGACAGGGATTGGCCAGCTGAGGTCACATGTCTAGGAGTGAGCTGAGTGCTAAAGAATCATAATTACATACTAACAGTAGGGTACCTGCTGAAGCATTTTGCCTGCTGTGCGCATGCATTTTGGATAATAGGCTGCAATGCATGCTGGTCTATGAATAGGCCCATCAATCTAACCTAATTTAAATGCCTTGCTCTCCAGTGAAGCAACCAATAATTAGGTAAACGAATGAACAAACTCATGAAATGGTAAAAGACTCCTGTAAAAAGTCAATTGCATTTTGTTTTAATTGTTCCCGACCCCGAACCTGTGCTTGATACAGTACGTGTGTATATCTTTGTATGACTCTCTCTCTCTCTCTCCCTCTCTCTCTCTCTCTCCCTCTCTCTCTCTCTCTCTCTCCCTCCCTCTCTCTCCCTCTCTCTCTCTCTCCCTCTCTCTCTCTCTCCCTCTCTCTCTCTCTCTCTCTCTCTCTCTCTCTCTCTCTCTCCCTCTCTCTCTCTCTCTCTCTCTCCCTCCCTCTCTCTCTCCCTCTCTCTCTCTCTCTCTCCCTCTCTCTCTCTCTCTCTCTCTCTCTCTCTCTCTCTCTCTCTCTCTCCCTCTCTCTCTCTCTCTCTCCCTCCCTCTCTCTCTCTCTCCCTCTCTCTCTCTCCCTCTACACCATCATCCCCCTTTCTCCCTCCATCTCTCCACCACCCATGACAGCCAAAAGTTGAGTTTCAAAGACCGTGTCCGGATGGCGAGCCCCAGGGGGCAGAGTATTAAGAGCCGGCAGACGTCGGTGAGCGACCGGCGGTCCCCGGGGACTGAGGCTGGGGGTACGGAGGGCACGAGCCCTGCCAAGGTTCAGAAGAGCTGGAGCTTCAATGACCGCACCCGCTTCAGACCCTCCCTCCGCCTCAAGATCCAATCACGCTCCACTGCCGATGGTGAGAGGAACTAATGAATTGTCGTGATTGGTCAATTGTTGGATTTGGGCATTTAGTGTAAGAGATGGGTTGATTGGTACAATGTCATTTTCTTTGCCTTCATACCAAAATTGTAATCTTGCCCTGATGCTTTCTGCACATTCTCAGAATGATATCTCATGATATCTTTAGACATACCTTGCTTATCCTTAGATCACTGGTGAGCTCCATCATCTTAAAACCACACTATTAATGTCATGCTAGCTTTAGCTCCCTTTACCTAAGTTCTCTGGCTGGGCGCTGTGTGCTATGAAGGATTACTCCTAGACCCCCATCTTATGGGCAGACCAGACCAGAGCTGGCACAGACCATAGAGCCAGCCAGAGAGCCAGCTAGGCCCAGCAGGAGGAATGTTAATGCCTGTTTGCGGTGCGCTGGTTTGGGTTAGTGGGAATGGCCGGCCTGGCTTGGTTATGGCTGGAGCTCTGGACCGTACTCTGGATGCTGAGGGGGAAGGGAACGGGTATGCTGTAGTTTAGCAGCCTTAAGGGGCTAGCAGAGGCTGTAGTGCTGCTCTATCCAGCCTAGCCAGCTGGCTGAGGAAGGCAGGGTACCAGCCATAGTGACAAGGTAGCTAGGTCAAATGGAACACCAGCTAAATTCTAGAATGAAGTAGGTCTATACCAATAGTGGACTACAATAACACTATTACCATAATACCACCATTACCATAATAACAATATTACCATAATAACACCATTGCCATAATAACACTATTACCATATACCACCATTGCCACAATAACACTATTACCATAATAACACCATTACCATAATAACACTATTGCCATAGTAACACCATTACCATAATAACACCATTACCATAATAACACTACTACCATAATAACACTATTGCCATAGTAACACCATTAACATAATAACACAACTACCATAATAACAAGATTACCATAATAACACTATTGCCATAATAACACTATTATCATAATAACACTATTGCCATAATAACACTATTATCATAATAACACTATTATCATAATAACACTATTGCCATAATAACACTATTATCATAATAACACTATTGCCATAATAACACATTTACCATAATAACACTATTACCATAATAACACTATTATCTTAATAACACTATTATCATAATAACACTATTGCCATAATAACACTACTACCATAATAATGCCATTGCCATAATAACACTGTTACCATAATAACACTAATACCATAATAACACTATTACCACAATAACACTATTGCCATAGTAACACCATTACCATAATAACACTATCATAATAACACAATTGCCTTAATAACACTACTACAATAATAACACTATTACCATAATAACACTTTTACCATAATAACACTATTGCCATAATAACACTATTGCCATAATAACACTATTATCATAATAACACTATTGCCATAATAAGACTATTGCCATAATAACACTATTACCATAATAACACTATTGCCATAATAACACTACTACCATAATAATGCCATTGCCATAATAACACTGTTACCATAATAACACTATTACCATAATAACACTATTACCACAATAACACTATTGCCATAATAACACTATTATCATAACACTATTGCCATAATAACAATATTACCACAATAACACTATTGCCATAGTAACACCATTACCATAATAACACTATCATAATAACACTATTGCCATAATAACACTACTACCATAATAACTCCATTACCATAATAACAATATTACCATAATAACACGATTACCATAATAGCACTATTACCATAATAACACAATTATCATAATAACACAATTATCATAATAACACTATTATCATAATAACACTATTGCCATAATAACACTACTACCATAACGCCATTACCATAATAACTGTTACCATAATAACATGATTACCATAATAACACTATTACCATAATATCGCTATTACCAGCACATTATGTTGAGGATGGATAGAAATGGAATGGGGGATTTATCCAGCTGAATCTGGTGCAAGAGACGTTTTTGGATAAAGTGAGGACTACTGACTATACTGCATATGACACTTACCTTACACAACCGTACAATAATCATGTTGTATATGGAAATGGACTGTTGCATATACGGTATGCCAGATGGATTAAATGGCTTTGCCAAGAACCAGCTACAGTACTTTTTGAATTAATGAGAGCAGAGATTGATGCTGGCTGACACACACACACCAATCCTCCAAAGGCCTGTGGTGGCTTGCCTTGTAACATTACAAATAGCATTAACCTGGGGTCATAGAAAACATTTTATTGGTCAGGGGAAAATTTGTTTGATCTGCACTCTACCACTTCTAACCCCTGGCCCGCTTTGGTGTGCTTTATGTCGTAACTCAGGCCACTCATAAACAGCAGGTCTTTGTGATAAATATTTCCCATTAGCAATATACCTACTGAGGCCAGGCAGCTCTCAGGCTCGCGCTCTTCAGCTATACTGTGAAATATCTCTCTCTCTCTCTCTCTCTCTCTCTCTCTCTCTCTCTCTCTCTCTCTCTCAGCAGTGCGTGGGTAAAATCCCTGTGGAAGCCAAGCCAGTAAAAGCATATTAGAACCAATGTTGGGATGATTGCGTTGTTTGCTCTACAACCCATTCGTTCATACGTCGCAGTGATATACAATAAGGCAGAGACAGCAATAGACAACAGTCACATAGTGGTGAAATAAATTCAGCTACGCATACATATGTTTCATCACAAAACTGGAGAGCAACGTCGGTCCGGGGGAAGCCCACAAAACAAATATTCCATGTAATAAACAGTTATGTGACCTGCAAGCAGTGGTGTAAAGTAATTAAGTAAAAATGGCTAAGTACTAATTAAGTAGTCGTTTGGGGTGTATCTGTACTTTACTATTTATATTTTTGACAACTTTTACTTTTACTTCACTACATTCCTAAAGAAAGTATAGTACGTTTTACTTCATACATTTTCCCTGACAACCCAAAGTACTCGTTACATTTTGAATGCTTAGCAGGACAGGAAAATTGTGAAATTCACGCACTTATCAAGAGAACACGTGGTCATCCCTACTGCCTCTGGTCTGGCGGACTCACTAAACACAAATGCATCTTTTGTAAATAATGTCTGAGTGTTGGAGTGTGCCCCTGGCCATCTGCTTTGCTTAATATAAGGAATTTGAAATTATTTAACCTTCTACTTTTTCTACTTAAATATGTTTAATCAATTACATTTACTTTTGATACTTAAGTATTTTAAAAACCAAATACTTTTAGACTTTTACACAAGTAGTATTTTACTGGGTGACTTTCACTTTCTATTAAGGTATCTTTACTTTTACTCAAGTATGACAATTGGGTACTTTTTCCACCACTGCCTGCAACAAGTAAAAGTGAGTTAATGTTTGACAGTTTACTAATCAACTTGTCACACCCTGACCATAGAGAGCCCTAGGTTCTCTATGGTGTTTAGGTCAGAGAGTGACTGGGGGGTTATCTAGTTTATAGATTTCTAGGTTGGTGGTTTGTGTGGTTCCCAATTAGAGGCAGCTGGTAATCGTTGCCTCTAATTGGGAATCATATTTAGGTAGGCTTTTTCCCCCACCTGCATTTGTGGGATATTGTTTGTTTTAGTGTGTTTGGGCACTACGTCCTAATGGTCTTTAAGTTTTTTAATTTTGTTTTGTTAGTTTCACTTATATACATATGTGGAACTATACTCACGCTGCGCCTTGGTCCGCTCATGTCCAAGATCGTGACAGAATATCCCACCAACAAAGGACCAAGCAGTGTTAAAATGAGGTAAGGAAGTTTTGGACTTGGGAGGACATGAGAGGACACGAGACCCTTCCTTGGCGGGAGTCGCCAAGGAGCATGGAAGGACAGCGACGACACCGGGGACCACGGCCACAGAAACCCCAAGATTATTCTTTTTTTGGGGGGGGAGGGCTCTTGGAGCTGGCGGTCATGCAGCGGAGAGTGCCAGAGCCTGTTTGGGAGTCGAAGGAGGAATTTAATGAACGATTCCGGAGAGAGGTGGTAGCGATGAGATTGTTGCCGTACAGGTGTGCTGAAAATCGTGACACCAGTCCGGTGCCATCTGCACCGGTTTCACGCATCTGGCCACCAGTGTGCCTTCCAAGTCCGGTAAGTCCTGTGTCAGCTTCCCGCACTCGCCCTGAAGTGCGTGTCACAAGTCCGGTACCACCTGTGCCGGCTCCACACACTAGGCCTCCAGTGCGCCTCCCCAGTCTGGTACTTCCTGTGCCTGCTCCCCGCACTCTCCTTGATGTGTGTGTCACAAGTCCGGTACCACCTGTGCCGGCTCCACACACTAGGCCTCCAGTGCGCCTCCCCAGTCTGGTACTTCCTGTGCCTGCTCCCCGCACTCTCCTTGATGTGTGTGTCACAAGTCCGGTACCACCTGTGCCGGCTCCACACACTAGGCCTCCAGTGCGCCTCCCCAGTCTGGTACTTCCTGTGCCTGCTCCCCGCACTCTCCTTGATGTGTGTGTCACAAGTCCGGTACCACCTGTGCCGGCTCCACGCACTAGGCCTCCAGTGCGCCTCCCCAGTCTGGTACTTCCTGTGCCTGCTCCTTGCAATTGCCCTGAAGTGTGTGTCACCAGTCCCGTGCCACCTGTGCCGGCTCCATGCATCAGGGCTCTAGTGCGCCTCCCCAGTCCGGTACGTCCTGTGCCTGCTCCTTGCACTTGCCCTGAAGTGCGTGTAACAAGTCCGGTGCCACCTGTACCGGCACCAAGTACTAGGCCTCCCTCCAGTGCGCATTCACAGTCCAGAGCTTCCGGCGACGGTTCCCGCTCCGGAACCTCCCACGACGGTCCACGGTCCGGAACCTCCGGCGACGGTCCACGGTCCGGAACCTCCGGCGACGGTCCACGGTCCGGAACCTCCGGCGACGGTCCGGAACCTCCGGCGACGGTCCGGAACCTCCAGCAACGGTCAACGGTCCGGAACCTCCAGTGACGGTCAACGGTCCGGAACCTCCAGCGACGGTCGTGAGCTTCCAGGCAAGGCGCCCAGTCCCGTTCCAGGGCCGGAGCCTTTCTCTGCGCCGGTGCCCAGTCCAGGCACGGTGTACAGTCCCGCTCCATGGCCGGAGCCTTTCTCTGTGCCGATATCCAGTCCAGGCACGGCGTCCAGTCCCGCTCCATGGCCGGAGCCTTTCTCTGCGCCGGTGCCCAGTCCAGGCACGGCGTCCAGTCCCGCTCCATGGCCGGAGCCTTTCTCTGCGCCGGTGCCCAGTCCAGGCACGGCGTCCAGTCCCGCTCCAAGGCCTGAGCCTTCCTCTGCGCCGGGGCCCAGTCCGGGCACGGCGTCCAGTCCCGCTCCATGGCAGGAGCCTTCCTCTGTGCCGGGGCCCAGTCCGGGCACGGCGTCCAGTCCCGCTCCAAGGCCTGAGCCTTCCTCTGTGCCGGGGCCCAGTCCGGGCACGGCGTCCAGTCCCGCTCCATGGCAGGAGCCTTCCTCTGTGCCGGGGCCCAGTCCGGGCACGGCGTCCAGTCCCGCTCCATGGCAGGAGCCTTCCTCTGTGCCGGGGCCCAGTCCGGGCACGGCGTCCAGTCCCGCTCCATGGCAGGAGCCTTCCTCTGTGCCGGGGCCCAGTCCGGGCACGGCGTCCAGTCCCGCTCCATGGCAGGAGCCTTCCTCTGTGCCGGCACCAAGTACTAGGCCTCCCTCCAGTGCGCATTCACAGTCCAGAGCTTCCGGCGACGGTTCCCGCTCCGGAACCTCCCACGACGGTCCACGGTCCGGAACCTCCGGCGACGGTCCACGGTCCGGAACCTCCGGCGACGGTCCACGGTCCGGAACCTCCGGCGACGGTCCACGGTCCGGAACCTCCGGCGACGGTCCACGGTCCGGAACCTCCGGCGACGGTCCGGAACCTCCAGCAACGGTCAACGGTCCGGAACCTCCAGTGACGGTCAACGGTCCGGAACCTCCAGCGATGGTCGTGAGCTTCCAGGCAAGGCGCCCAGTCCCGTTCCAGGGCCGGAGCCTTTCTCTGCGCCGGTGCCCAGTCCAGGCACGGTGTACAGTCCCGCTCCATGGCCGGAGCCTTTCTCTGTGCCGATATCCAGTCCAGGCACGGCGTCCAGTCCCGCGCCATGGCAGGAGCCTTCCTCTGTGCCGGGGCCCAGTCCGGGCACGGCGTCCAGTCCCGCTCCATGGCAGGAGCCTTCCTCTGTGCCGGGGCCCAGTCCGGGCACGGCGTCCAGTCCCGCTCCATGGCAGGAGCCTTCCTCTGTGCCGGGGCCCAGTCCGGGCACGGCGTCCAGTCCCGCTCCATGGCAGGAGCCTTCCTCTGTGCCGGGGCCCAGTCCGGGCACGGCGTCCAGTCCCGCTCCATGGCAGGAGCCTTCCTCTGTGCCGGGGCCCAGTCCGGGCACGGCGTCCAGTCCCGCTCCATGGCAGGAGCCTTCCTCTGTGCCGGGGCCCAGTCCGGGCACGGCGTCCAGTCCCGCTCCATGGCAGGAGCCTTCCTCTGTGCCGGGGCCCAGTCCGGGCACGGCGTCCAGTCCCGCTCCATGGCAGGAGCCTTCCTCTGTGCCGGGGCCCAGTCCGGGCACGGCGTCCAGTCCCGCTCCATGGCAGGAGCCTTCCTCTGTGCCGGGGCCCAGTCCGGGCACGGCGTTCTGTCCCGCTCCATGGCAGGAGCCTTCCTCTGAGCCGGGGCCCAGTCCGGGCACGGCGTCCAGTCCCGCTCCAAGGCCTGAGCCTTCCTCTGTGCCGGGGCCCAGTCCGGGCACGGCGTCCAGTCCCGCTCCATGGCAGGAGCCTTCCTCTGTGCCGGGGCCCAGTCCGGGCACGGCGTCCAGTCCCGCTCCAAGGCCTGAGCCTTCCTCTGTGCCGGGGCCCAGTCCGGGCACGGCGTCCAGTCCCGCTCCATGGCAGGAGCCTTCCTCTGTGCCGGGGCCCAGTCCGGGCACGGCGTTCTGTCCCGCTCCATGGCAGGAGCCTTCCTCTGTGCCGGGGCCCAGTCCGGGCACGGCGTCCAGTCCCACTCCATGGCAGGAGCCTTCCTCTGCGCCGGTGCCCAGTCCGGGCACGGCGTCCAGTCCCGCTCCAAGGCCTGAGCCTTCCTCTGCGCCGGGGCCCAGTCCGGGCACGGCGTCCAGTCCCGCTCCATGGCAGGAGCCTTCCTCTGAGCCGGGGCCCAGTCCGGGCACGGCGTCCAGTCCCGCTCCAAGGCCTGAGCCTTCCTCTGTGCCGGGCCCAGTCCGGGCACGGCGTCCAGTCCCGCTCCATGGCAGGAGCCTTCCTCTGTGCCGGGGCCCAGTCCGGGCACGGCGTCCAGTCCCGCTCCAAGGCCTGAGCCTTCCTCTGTGCCGGGGCCCAGTCCGGGCACGGCGTCCAGTCCCGCTCCATGGCAGGAGCCTTCCTCTGTGCCGGGGCCCAGTCCGGGCACGGCGTCCAGTCACGCTCCATGGCAGGAGCCTTCCTCTGTGCCGGGCCCAGTCCGGGCACGGCGTCCAGTCCCGCTCCATGGCAGGAGCCTTCCTCTGTGCCGGGGCCCAGTCCGGGCACGGCGTCCAGTCCCGCTCCATGGCAGGAGCCTTCCTCTGTGCCGGGCCCAGTCCGGGCACGGCGTCCAGTCCCGCTCCATGGCAGGAGCCTTCCTCTGTGCCGGGGCCCAGTCCGGGCACGGCGTCCAGTCCCGCGCCATGGCAGGAGCCTTCCTCTGTGCCGGGGCCCAGTCCGGGCACGGCGTCCAGTCCCGCTCCATGGCAGGAGCCTTCCTCTGTGCCGGGGCCCAGTCCGGGCACGGCGTCCAGTCCCGCTCCATGGCAGGAGCCTTCCTCTGTGCCGGGGCCCAGTCCGGGCACGGCGTCCAGTCCCGCTCCATGGCAGGAGCCTTCCTCTGTGCCGGGGCCCAGTCCAGGCACGGCGTCCAGTCCCGCTCCATGGCAGGAGCTCTCCTCTGTGAAGATTCCCAGTCCAGGCACGGCGTCCAGTCCCGCTCCATGGCAGGAGCCTTCCTCTGAAGCTGGCGCCCAGTCAATGGCACGGCGTCCAATCCCACTCCAAGGCCTGAGCCTTCCTCTGTGTCGGGGCCCAGTCCGGGCACGGCGTCCAGTCCAGCTCCAAGGCCGGAGCCTTCCTCTGCGTTGGGGCCCAGTCCGGGCATGGCGTCCAGTCCAGCTCCAAGGCCGGAGCCTTCCTCTGCGCCGATGTCCGGGCACGGCGGCCTACTCAGCTCCATTGCAGGAGCCTTCCTCGCGCCAGTGCCCAGTCCGTGTGCAGTGTCCAACCCAGCACCATGGCCGGACCCGTGGTCTGGGCGGGGGCAAAGACCCGCACCGGAGCCGCCACCAACACTAGTCACCCCCCCCCTACCCTCCCCATTTGGTTTCAGGTTTTGCGGCAGGAGTTCGCACCTTTGGGGGAGGGGGGGGGGTGTACTGTCACACCCTGAACATAGAGAACCCTAGGTTCTCTATGGTGTTTAGGTCAGAGTGACTGGGGGTTATCTAGTTTTTAGATTTCTAGGTTGGTGGTTTGTGTGGTTCCCATTTAGAGGCAGCTGGTAATTGTTGCCTCTAATTGGGGATCATATTTAAGTAGGCTTTTTCACCACCTGCATTTGTGGGATATTGTTTGTGTTAGTGTGTTAAGGCACTACGTCCTCACGGTCTTTGTACGTTTTGTTATTTTGTTTTGCTTTGTTAGTCTCACTTATATAAATATGTGTAACTATACCTACGCTGCGCCTTGGTCCGCACATTTCCAAGATCGTGACACAACTACTGTTTTAGAAGTCAACACAAAGACAACAGGAGCACTGCCTCTTATTGCAGCACCATTTAATCAACAAGGCTATATACAGTATGCTTTTCTGAATACACTGAAAACAAACTTAAAGACACCAAAAACAAATGGTACTGATGTGCGCGTGTGTAATAACGCACGCACACACACAATTTGGCAAAATGGTCTATGGCTCTGTCATACTGTATGCTTTTAGTTTTTGTTGTCATAGGATACCTAGCTAAAATGCTTGCTAGCCTAACGTCCTCGCATGGGCAACAATGAAACAGCTAAGTTAGCTAGCTACTTAACGTCAGCCTAAAATTTGCCCAGTATTATCCGGGTTAGGGTTTGGCTGGGGTAGGCCGTCATTGTAAATAAGAATTTGTTCTTAACTGACTTGCCTAGTTAAATAAAGGTTCAATAAAAATATTGCAGCAACATGTCATACTCTTTTGGTCCACACAACATCAGATAGATGAGCTACAGTGCCTTGCAAAAGTATTCACCCCCTTAGCGGTTTAATTTTGTTCCATTACAACCTGTAATTTAAATGGATTTTTATTTGGATTTCATGTAATGGACAAAAGACAAAATAGTCCAAATTGGTGAAGTGAAATGAAAAAAAAATGGGAAAACAAAGTGGTGTGCATATGTATTCACCCCTTCGCTTTGAAGCCCCTAAATAAATCTGGTGCAAACAATTACCTTCAGAAGTCACATAATTAATTCAATAAAGTCTACCTGCGTGCAATCTAAGTGTCACATGATCTGTCACATGATCTCAGTATATATACACCTGTTCTGAAAGGCCCCAGAGTCTGCAACACCACTTATCAAGGGGCACCACCAAGCAAGCGGCACCATGAAGACCAAGGAGCTCTCCAAACAGGTCAGGGACAAAGTTCTGGAGAAGTACAGATCAGGGTTGGGTTATAAAAAATATCTGAAACTTTGAACATCCCACAGAGCACCATTAAATCCATTATTAAAAAATGGAAAGAATATGGCACCACAACAAACTTGCCAAGAAAGGGCCACCCACCAAAACTCACGGACCAGGCAAGGAGGACATTAATCAGTGGCAACAAAGAGACCAAAGATAACCCTGAAGGAGTTGCAAAGCTCCACGGCGGAGATTGGAGTATCTGTCCATAGGAACACTTTAAGCCATACACTCCACAGAGCTGGGTTTTATGGAAGAGTGTCCAGAAAAAAGCCATTGCTTAAAGAAAAAAATAAGCAAACACATTTGGTATTCACCAAAAGATATGTGGGAGAATCCCCAATCATATGGAAGAAGGTACTCTGGTCAGATTAGACTAAAATTTAGCTTTTTGGCCATCAAGGAAAACACTATGTCTGGCACAAACCCAACACCTCTCATCACCCTGAAAACCCTATCCCCACAGTGAAGTATGGTGGTGGCAGCATCATGCTTTGGGGATGTTTTTCATCGGCAGGGACTGGGAAACTGGTCAGAATTGAAGAACTGATGGATGGCTCTAAATACAGGGAAATTCTTGAGGGAAACCTGTTTCAGTCTTCCAGAGATTTTAGACTAGGACGGAGGTTCACCTTCCAGCAGGACAATGACCCTAAGCATACTGCTAAAGCAACACTCAAGTGGTTTAAGGGGAAACATTTAAATGTCTTGGAATGGCCTAGTCAAAGCCCAGACCTCAATCCAATTGAGAATCTGTGGTATGATTTAAAGATTGCTGTACACCATCAGAACCAATCCAACTTGAAGGAGCTGGAGCAGTTTTGCTTGAAGAATGGGCAAATATCAGTGGCTAGATTTATAGAGACATACCCCAAGAGACTTGCAGCTGTGATTGCTGAAAAAGGTGGCTCTACAGAGTATTGACTTTGGGGGGAGTGAATAGTTATGCACGCTCAGGTTGTCTTATTTCTTGTTTGTTTCGCAATAAAAAAAGTATTTTGCATCTTCAAAGTGGTAAGCATGTTGTGTAAATCAAGTGCTACAAACCCCCCAAATATCAATTTTTATTCCAGGTTGTAAGGCAAAAAAATAGGAAAAATGCCAAGGGGGTGAATACTTTCACAAGGCACTGTACACATACTGAGACAGAAGGGCGCTGTTTCCCTCGCTCTGATGATTCCCCCGGTGAGATTCAGCCACTTGCGAATTGATGGAAAATTATTAAAACACAGAGAGAGACGAAATATGTTTGTTTATTTGTCAAATATTTGGGGAAGCCTGGCTTCCCTTGGCATCAATGAATGCACGTCACTGTCTCTCTTTCCTCCCCTTCCTCTCTTTCCTCCCCTTCCTCCCTCTCTCCTTCCTTCCTCCCCCTCTCCTTCCTTGCTCCCTCTCTCCTCCCCTTCCTCCCTCTCTCTTTCCTCCCCTTCCTCCCTCTCTCATTCCTTCCTCCCTCTCTCCTTCTTTCCCTCCATCTCTCCTCCCCTTCCTCCCTCTCTCCTTCTTCCCTCTCTCTTTCCTCCCCCTTCCTCCCTCTCTCCTTCCTTCCCTCCATCTCTCCTCCCATTCTTCCCTCTCTCCTTCCTTCCTCCCTCTCTCCTTCCTTCCCTCCATCTCTCCTCCCCTTCTTCCCTCTCCTTCCTCCCTCTCTCCTTCCTTCCCTCCATCTCTCCTCCCCTTCTTCCCTCTCCTTCCTCCCTCTCTCCTTCCTTCCCTCCATCTCTCCTCCCCTTCTTCCCTCTCTCTTTCCTCCCCTTCCTCCCTCTCTCCTTCCTTCCCTCCATCTCTCCTCCCCTTCTTCCCTCTCTCTTTCCTCCCCTTCCTCCCTCGCTCCTTCCTTCCCTCCATCTCTCCTCCCCTCTCTCTTTCCTCCCCTTCCTCCCCCTCTCCTTCCTTCCTCCCTCTCTCCTTCCTTCCCTCCATCTCTTCTGTCATAAAAAAATGAAGGCATGTTAAAACTCAAACTCTCTTTCCCTCCGTCTCTCTCTCTAGCTGACTCTAACATGACCACTGAGGATGGGTTCGGTGATGACAAGGGGTGTCACTGTGAGATCTCTGTGGAGGACCTGCTGCCTTCCGTCAAGTCTGTCATCCGAGCCGTCAGGTGAGAAGCACGCTCACACACACACACACTGCCCTCACTCAAGTATGTCATCAGAGCCTCCCCACTCAAGTATGTCATCAGAGCCTTAGCGTGACATTTTTCTTCTTATTGTAACCTCCTAACTCTTCCCCTAATCCATACCGTGAGAGGCAGCTTCAAAATCTCTCTTACCTCCTGCCATGGGTTTATCCAGTGGATACATTACTATATAACTTTTCCATCAGTCTTACCCCTTTGATCCTCACATTGGGCAGTAAGGGCCTCTCATATTCAACCTCTTCCATTGTATGTGGCCCCTAGGCTCCACAGGTGTATGTACTAAGCTCCCCTCTACACTCTCTCAAAGGGCTAGATTTACATACACAGCTAAAGTAAACAGTGAAGTAAAGACTGATTTTACCTCAGATTGTTCACTCTACAACTTCACAAGAATATTTTCTTTAGAAATATGAAATTATTTTCCAGATGATTTATGTTGAGAAAGAAGAGCTGTTTCTGCTGTTGCTATTGGATAGTTTTAGATCTCAGTACCTTGGTGTGTGTTATTCTAGGTCAATGTCGTTCTTTGTTTGAGGACTCCCTCTTGTGGTAGATTTAAGAATTGCATTGAGATGCCTTCCTGTGCTGGGTCTCATTCATTAGGACACACCGTAGCGAAACGTTTCACAGCGGGAAACAAAAAGGAGCATTTCTTATTAGACACGTTCATGTCGTCCCTCCCTGTTTCAGTCAATGTTCTTTCATCCAGTATTTAATGAACATGACCCTGGTCTGGTCCATCCAGGATAATGAAGTTCCACGTGGCCAAGAAGAAGTTTAAGGAGACGTTGCGTCCGTACGATGTGAAGGACGTCATAGAGCAGTACTCTGCTGGACATCTGGACATGCTGTGTCGCATCAAGAGTCTGCAAACACGGTGAGAACAATAATGCACTGTCACGCATGGTCAAAGTGCTCACGTAGTCACACTCTCTGACTTAGACCTTCCAATACAATGCATGAAAAGGCTTAGCTAGCAGCTGTTTGCCCATGTGTCTTCACTGCTTAGCCACTGATGTGAGCAGTATGTCTTTGTCTTCATATGATTGTGCCTATGTTCGAGTCTGTGTGCATACATTCATATTTGTGTGTGTGTGTGTGTATCCTCACTTTCCCCCACAGGCTGGACATGATAGTGGGGCCCCAGCCCCTGAGCAGCCGAGCCAAGGCCTTTTCCTCTCCCTCCCTGCCCATGTATTACAGCCAGGGCAGAAAGAACTCCACGCAGGGGTCAGAGTTAACCCCCTCACGCCCCTCACACACACACCCCTCACGCACTCTCCTATCCTCACACCCTCCTGACTTTCTCCCCATCCCCTGCATGTGGACTAGCTGATTGTTTGCTAGAAGAAACACTGCATGGTTTTCAAATCGCAAATATCTTTCTTACCTGTCTGGGTTGACAGTATATCTTACCTACCTAGGTTGACAGTATATCTTACCTACCTAGGTTGACAGTATATCTTACCTGTCTAGGTTGACAGTATATCTTACCTGTCTAGGTTGACAGTATATCTTACCTACCTAGGTTGACAGTATATCTTACCTGCCTAGGTTGACAGTATATCTTACCTGCCTAGGTTGACTTACCTGCCTAGGTTGACAGTATATCTTACCTGCCTAGGTTGACAGTATATCTTACCTGCCTAGGTTGACAGTATATCTTACCTGCCTAGGTTGACTTACCTGCCTAGGTTGACAGTATATCTTACCTGCCTAGGTTGACAGTATATCTTACCTGCCTAGATTGACAGTATATCTTACCTGCCTAGGTTGACAGTATATCTTACCTGCCTAGGTTGACAGTATATCTTACCTGCCTAGATTGACAGTATATCTTACCTGCCTAGGTTGACAGTATATCTTACCTGCCTAGGTTGACAGTATATCTTACCTACCTAGGTTGACAGTATATCTTACCTGCCTAGGTTGACAGTATATCTTACCTGCCTAGGTTGACTTACCTGCCTAGGTTGACAGTATATCTTACCTGCCTAGGTTGACAGTATATCTTACCTGCCTAGGTTGACAGTAGATCTTACCTGCCTAGGTTGACAGTATATCTTACCTGCCTAGATTGACAGTATATCTTACCTGCCTAGGTTGACAGTATATCTTACCTACCTAGGTTGACAGTATATCTTACCTGTCTTGGTTGACAGTATATCTTACCTGTCTGGGTTGACAGTATATCTTACCTGTCTGGGTTGACAGTATATCTTACCTGCCTAGGTTGACAGTATATCTTACCTGTCTTGGTTGACAGTATATCTTACCTGTCTGGGTTGACAGTATATCTTACCTGTCTATGTTGACAGTATATCTTACCTGTCTTGGTTGACAGTATATCTTACCTGTCTTGGTTGACAGTATATCTTACCTGTCTGGGTTGACAGTATATCTTACCTGCCTAGGTTGACAGTATATCTTACCTGTCTTGGTTGACAGTATATCTTACCTGTCTGGGTTGACAGTATATCTTACCTGTCTATGTTGACAGTATATCTTACCTGTCTGGGTTGACAGTATATCTTACCTGTCTGGGTTGACAGTATATCTTACCTGTCTGGGTTGACAGTATATCTTACCTGTCTGGGTTGACAGTATATCTTACCTGCCTAGGTTGACAGTATATCTTACCTGTCTTGGTTGACAGTATATCTTACCTGTCTTGGTTGACAGTATATCTTACCTGCCTAGGTTGACAGTATATCTTACCTGTCTTGGTTGACAGTATATCTTACCTGCCTAGGTTGACAGTATTTCTTACCTGTCTGGGTTGACAGTATATCTTACCTGTCTAGGTTGACAGTATATCTTACCTGTCTTGGTTGACAGTATATCTTACCTGTCTGGGTTGACAGTATATCTTACCTGTCTGGGTTGACAGTATATCTTACCTGCCTAGGTTGACAGTATATCTTACCTGCCTAGGTTGACAGTATATCTTACCTGCCTAGGTTGACAGTATATCTTACCTGCCTAGGTTGACAGTATATCTTACCTGCCTAGGTTGACTTACCTGCCTAGGTTGACAGTATATCTTACCTGTCTAGGTTGACAGTATATATTACCTGTCTATGTTGACAGTATATCTTACCTGCCTAGGTTGACAGTATATCTTACCTGCCTAGATTGACAGTATATCTTACCTGTCTAGGTTGACAGTATATATTACCTGTCTATGTTGACAGTATATCTTACCTGCCTAGGTTGACAGTATATCTTACCTGTCTATGTTGACAGTATATCTTACCTGCCTAGGTTGACAGTATATCTTACCTGCCTAGGTTGACAGTATATCTTACCTGCCTAGGTTGACAGTACTTCTTACCTGTCTAGGTTGACATTATATCTTACCTGTGTAAGTTGACAGTATATCCTACCTGTCTGGGTTGACAGTATATCATACCTGCCTAGGTTGACAGTATATCTTGCACGGGGGATCCATTTGGGACTGTTGATGGGTTATGTTTCTAGATTCCTCCTGGTGATGTTTCTTCTGTTCTGCATTCCTGTCAACTGAGTTTTCTCTGTGTCTTCTCTTATGGGCGGATTCAATCAGATCCACTTCAGCCAACATCCGCAGAGCTGATGTTTTGACAGTGTCGGAGGTGGAATTGCGTTAGAGTTGTCAAATCCACATGTTGCTCCCGGTATTATGGCTATAACGGACATTGCCATTGGCTGCATGGAGTCTCATTAAATTCGAATTCTGGAATGTGAGATGTAATCTACACCTCGATTAGGCTGTTAGAAATCCTCATTATTTAGTTAAATGATTTTTCAATGTGAATGTAATTGTTTCTATATTGCCTACACTTTCTCATTCTGAACTTCTAACGCGAGTGGGGAGGTGCGGCTTCTTGACAATGATCACAAGAGCAGCTGCTCACCGATTTTCAGCTCCAATGCCGTTCCAACGTCAGCTATGCGGGAGTCGGCTGAAAGTGTCGGCTGAAGCCGGTTAGCACTTGATCTGATTAAATCTAGGCCCTAAACTTTCACTGAATTTGAAAGGCCATATTTACCAAATGAGTGAGTAAGTGAGCCACCGTGTGGTAGAAACTTAAAATGACATTTGTCTGGTCGAGTGCTTCTTGAGTCATGGAAAATATTGATTATCTCATATGAACATCTCAACTGAAAGTCCAAATGCATAGTAAAATGATATATAAATACAAATTAAAACTATGCTTGTCATTTAAGGTCATCTATTTTGTCTTTCAAATCCAGTAGTAGATAATACATTCTTCTCTTCTTCTAGCCTTGAAAAAAGGTGTGTTGATATCCCACTGGGCACAGACATCAATTCAACATCTATTCCACGTTGGTTCCACCTCATTTCGGTGAAATGACATGGGAACAACGTTGATTCAACCAGTGTGTGTGTCCAGTGGGATGCTGTTGATATTGATACACTTGCAACATATCTCCAGTGACACAGTAAACCGAGCCAGTATATATCCTTGTGAGCAGTATGGGCCTCTACAGTAAGTGTTGTATTCTCATAGAGGACCAATTCCAACTCTTAACTCTCTTTCCTTCCTTCTTCCTTCTCGGGCGGGCTGCCTACTGGACATCCTCTGGTCCTGCACCACTCTGTACCCTTTCTTTAACACTATGTCTCCTGTGCCCTCCAGAGTGGACCAGATCCTGGGTAAAGGCCAGATTCCTCTGGATAAGAAGATCCGGGACAAGCTGCTGTCTGATGGAGACCTGCTGGAGGATATGAGTATGCTGGGACGTGTCTGCAAAGTGGAACGGCAGGTCAGTGGGTTTCCGTGAACTTAAACCACTGGTTCATTAAATATGGTGAATTATGTGTGGTTAACCTTTGACATTTGTGGGAGTTGGCCTATATGGATAGGGCTAAATTGAAATGTTTCTTACAGAAGAAGTGTGAAAAGAACATGCATAACCATGGTAGGGAAAGGGAACAGTTTGAAGATGATGGGAAAATAAATGAGTAGACCAAAGGTGAGCACACAACTTCACCTGACACGAGACTGGATCCAACCAATACACTGTCGACATTCAGTAACATCAAAATATTCCTCGAAAATGTGGGTTAGGTGCAACCTAGGACAACAAAATGACAAGGGTTTGAGCGAGAGGACTAACTGGCGTCTCGGAAGTGGCCACGCCCCTCTCCAAAGTGTACACAGTTCCTAAGTCATTTCAATACACTTTTATGACTCAAAGAAGAGTCTTCAACCATAAGGTACTTTTTGAGCTCTCCTAGCTGTGCCGTTGAGGAACTAGAGCAAGCAGACTTGAAGCTGTTTCGTTTGGAACACAACCCTGCATCACCGCCATCACACAATTACTGTTGATGTTTATGCAATCCAAAAATGGTCCATAATCAATCGCAGTCTGGGTCAGGTGGGCCTGATTTGAAAGCTTGTTCTATTGTCAACATGACTAGCTAAGTTAATATATACGATCTTACAGTGTTAGGCTTTCACCAGCTCATTCAGAGATCCAGATTGGGATTTTGGTACGCATAGAAATGAGTCATGAGTGCATTCAGGTGCGTGTGCATTCAGGTGCGTGTGCATTCAGGTGAGTGTGCATTCAGGTGAGTGTGCATTCAGGTGCGTGTGCATTCAGGTGCGTGTGCATTCAGGTGCGTGTGCATTCAGGTGCGTGTGCATTCAGGTGCGTGTGCCACGGCAAATTATCTTCAGAGTAAACAAACATACCCTGAGTTGTTCTGAACAGAATGAGCCTATGACCCCATGTCCTCTTGTAACTGTACATCAAACATAGTGATCATAAACGCTGACACTGTATATGCCATGAGTTTTATGATATGGAGATGTGAAGTGCACATTTGGACTCACAGGTGTTGTTGGTTGTGTGACATCAAAGTGGTATTTATTATAATAATCCTCAACGTCTCATCTTTGAAAATACATAGAGTCCTCTTAACTTAAAGCATTTCCCTCACTAAGAGAACCTCAAAAATAGCAAACGTTGCCCAAGTACCGGGAGAGATGGGGGCAACTTCTTGTCGCGCGCTGTGCTCAAATTCAGAATGGATGTCAGTCCAAACCCATACAGCTCTCTGAAGCATTAGTGCCCAAATCTGCCATTTTTAACCCGTATACGGGTACAGGTACGAGTGTAAAGGGCTACCAACTACTGTTAATCAACATGTTATGGTTGAATGTGGTTAAATATTGTTTGTATGAACAATTATGTGAAAGTACTCTTTCTTTTGTGTAGCTAATATTAACCATCATTTCCTTCCTTCCTTCCGTCCTTCAATCCATCCCTCTCTAGGTCCAGTCTATTGAGTCGAAGCTCGACTCCCTGTTGGACATTTACCGGCATGTGTTACGTAAAGGCTCCTCCTCTGCCCTCACCCTCTCCTCCCTGCCCCTGTTCGAGCTGGAGCAGACCTCAGACTACCAGAGCTCTATCCTCTTCAAGGACCACTCCACCTGCTCTACCCAGGTCAGCAGCACCGGAGGTGGGCCAGGGATAGAGGGCCAAGGGGGGTGCGTGACCCGCTCCTCCACCAACACCTCAAACCTGTCCCGGGGACTTCACCTTATCCTGGCGCCGTCCACCGAGCTCAGCCTCAACCTCAACACTGGCACCACCTCGCCTTCTACCAGTGGGCCCCCGCCCTCCTCGTTCAGTCCATCGCCCCTTCCTCAACACCACCAACATCATCATCATCATACCCTGCCGGAAAGTGGGGAACCAGTCCATAGAGGAAGTTCTTCTCACTCACCTCCTATTCTTACTCCTAATTGTGTATCTGGAGGTCGGGGGTTTCCTACTCTGGCCAGGCCCCCACCACCTCCTCCCCAGCCCAGCCGGACGGTGGGTCACTCCAGGCCGGAGAGGGTGAGGGAGATGGTGATGGAGGTGGGTGACTTCTGTGGAAGCCCGGAGGAGAGGGAGGATGGTGATGTGTTAGGTCCAGAACAAGGCCTCAGAATCGGGAGGCTGGGGCAGCCAAGAGGGGGGTCCAGTGGGAACAGCAATGGCCGGCCCTCCAAAGCAGAGGGCTCCTGGAGGAGACACACGAGCCTGGAGATGGAGCCCCTGGTACCCCTCTCTTCTGCTCTGGGAGGAGGAGGCCGCTGCTCCTCTGGCTCCAACCCCAGCCAGGTGGACCAAAGCCTGGGCAAGTCCATGTCCATACAAAACCTGGGGCAGGGGGGGTCAACCACCTCCAGGGCCCTGGATAGCCACCACCATCCTAGCCTCAGCCTCTCCTCCCCCAGCCCCTGCAGCAGCGATTCCCCCACAGGCTCCCACAGTAGTCAGGACCCTGGGGGAGGGGGCGACGGGGATGGCTGGGGGGAGGAGGACCTCTTTATCAGCGACAGGGACGTGGATGCCCTCCCTCTCCCCCCCGAGGCTCAAAGTGGAGCTTTTGGCTTTGACTTCCTGTCCCAGGGGACAGCCAACGCACCCTCTTACTCATCAGAGCTACTGAGGACAGACCCGGGGCTTGGGGCGGGGTTAAGTGCTCTGGCAGGGTTCAATAGGAGCCTGCCGAGCGGGAACACGTCATCGCCCCCCTCAGTCGGGAGCACAGAGTCCCTGAGCATGCCGCACGTACGGCTAAAATAAGACACACCCCCGTGTCGTATGGACCAATCAAAAAACCTCACCTTACAGAGAAGCTCTTTATTCTATTTTGGGAGGGGGGAGGGGGAACAGGGAGGGACTATAATGGTTATTTCTGTTTATTTTTTCTGTTGATTCATTTGAGAAAAAGCATAGTATTTTTCATACATGTCGACGATACATGAACATATCATTGCATGAATTATTCTTTTTTTAAAGTACGGTTGAAGAAATGGAAACAAAGAAAATAAAGAAGGTATAATAAAGAGAGAGAGAGAGGTGTATAAAAAAGAGACTGAGTAAGAGGTTGTGTGTATATATATATAAAGGAACAAGCAAAACTTGATCCTGAAAGATAATGGATTGATCTGTGATCTCGAAACTGCATGAGCACTGCATGTTTTCAGTCCAAATGTCATGGTATTACAACTTACCCATAAGTCTTACATTCATTAACACAGGAAGTTGTTGATGCCTATAGGCCTTAGGGCAAAACCCTTCTAGAAAACTTTTCCTTAATTTTAATACACATAATCATGTACAGTAAAAGTTAAAGTGTGGGGCCTCCTAACTTACAAGACGGGGCAAGTTAAATGCGGCAAGTTAAATGCTTACAAGTTAAATGGGGCAAGTTAAATGCTTACATGAACCCAATATCATACTGTTATCCAAAGCTTCTGAGGCAGCCATCTTGAAATGAATGTTGCCTCAACATGACCAAGTTTTTCACCCACATCAGTTCCCTATAATAGTTTCTCATTTGAGAGACTATTGTGGACGTACAATGGCACAAAACACCCCTCATTGCAATGACAGACATGCCAAGTCCAGGTCAATACTAGTTTGAGGTAAATTCAATTCTGCCAACCGGTCACACACACGCACACGCACACACACACGCACACACTCCGGTAGTTTACATACTATATAACCATTGTACACAAGCTGCTACACTTAGTCCCGGGAAAGGAATAACTGCTAAAACAGGAGACGAATAGCTGCTAAGACCATAGAAATAGAAATACTAGAATATGGTCCACCCAGCATGACACCTTTGAATGGGGCTGTCCGTTCTAGTAGTTATATTTCAATGCCTAAAACACAGTTCAATTGCACACCCCGAGGTGTTTTCTACCCGACGACCAAGGTATCCACATTATGAATGTGATTTCTTGTGATACCTGTGTATCTTCTCATTCATTTTTGTTACTTATAACACAAGAGAGAAAAACACGATGAAGGGAGAAAATGTGCAAAAGTATATTATGTTATCTCATTATGTGACCCTGCAGTCTTACAGTACACGGTTTCAGTCGGAATCACTCTCACCGGCTGTAGTTCTTTTAATACATAGTTTTGAATGCTTATTAAATTGCTTAAACTGAAGTTGACATGCTGTAGAATGTATATAATGTTATGTTAATAATCTGTAAGTGATATTTTGCACTCCCTGGCAAGCAGTGTGAGTGACATCCGTGCTAATGCTAACAACAATTAGCCCTTTTGACTTAAAGGGATATGTCACTCAAATCACAAAATTACATTGTTTTTCTTACCCTTCAAGCAGTCTTTGGACAAGGAGACAGCAATGACGGACAGCGATTTCTTTACATGGTACCAAAATAAAAATTTAATTTTCTAATTTGGGTGGACTATCCCTTTAAATGTTACAGATTCAGGTACAACAAGGTCATGTTCAATAGGGCACAATGTAGCAAAACATTTTGAAACGGAATGTAAAGATGACTCGTTGGACATGCTCAGCCTCAGGTAGTAGGCTACTTCATCGGTTTTCAAAACGTTTTGTAACATTTTGTGCCTACTGAACAGGATCCTGGTAAGGATTATTGGATGTTTCACCAAGTAGGTTGTTTCAAAGGAGAGAAACCCGTTCAAAAACAACATGAAATGCAGTATGAACTTGTACGCTAAATCAAAAGCTCCAGTAGACATACAATTGTAAACAGAAACATTAGCAGAAACATTAATGGTCGATTAAATCCTCATTGAAGGCTTTACCAGAATATGTGAAGTATATAAAACATGCAGTACATAACATGGTGCCTTTCTTAGCGATATACTGTCCATTTCAACGTTTATTTGCACCCAACGTGTGGGTTGTTGGCCTTTTGTGCTGAAATGGTCTCACATACTTGATTTTTTTCGTCCCTTGTATATAAAAAAAACAACTCTCTGATTTGGCCATTATTTATTCACAGACAGACCAAGTATTACCAAAGGAAAACTGGCCTTTAGAAATGTCATCATTGTGTCTCATACGATCATTATCCTAATTTATTTAAATGACGTGCACATACCTATACGGTAGTAATAATGTCCGTTAGCTCCATCAAACCTGTAATGTCATGAAAGATATTAAAGAAACTTCTATTCTCCTACATCAATAAAAAAAAAGGAAATTCAAGTGTGTTTGTGACATATTTAGACACGTTCTGTTAGACTATGACCATGTTCTGTTCTGTCGCTGCGTGTTGACATCCATTTATTACCTTGAAGACGATTTTTTTCATTTTTCAACTGTCAACCCATATTTAAATGACTGTGGAAAAATGATGCACATGTTGCTAAGTTTGAACACTTTTTTTAATGTCTTTTGATATAGATTAAGCTCACAGGTTGCATACAATAAGGTGTCGAGGGAACAGTGTCGACAAGGTTTGAACAGTGCAAGGGAGCTTTTAAGCCAAGCAAGGTGCTATAATGTGTTAGTATCTGATATATTTCTTAAAGTGCATTGGGAACATGGAAGCAGCCATAGGAAAACAACATCATTTCAACATTTTATCGACTGAAAAATGTTTGTACATTTTTACTAACATTAACTAGCAGCTAGTTTAATGCAAACCAACACTATCAATACCATTTTTGATGGTTAACAGAGTACAATAGTACACATCTAGAGGAGTTATTTAAATGGTCTTCTACTCAGATAGTGTATCCTAACCACAAACAGTCAAACAAGCAGTCCAAAACACACACACACACACACACATATATATATATGTGTGTGTATATATATAAAACAGAACACTTCCTTAATGAATATACCACGACATTGTTTCCCTCCGTCTGCTCTTGCGATGCATCGTGAGCATATGGACCAGACGTGGACTATGGTGTGTAGGAGGGGAGTGATGTTTTCACGGTGGCGGACACTAACGTCGCCAGCCCAACACAACGTTCATTTGACCTTCTGGGCCTTCTGGGCCGACTTGGTGACCTTGCCCGTGGACGGAGCCTTCTTCTCCACCGCCTTGATCACGCCCACCGCCACCGTCTGACGCATGTCACGCACCGCAAAGCGCCCTGCGAGGATGGAGAGAATGATCGAATGCGAGTCATATTTCAAATGACTTTATTATAAACGCATTTCAGTCTATTACAGGCTTTATAGCACATGATACAATGCTATAGTTGATTTGTGATCAACTGTAGCACTTTGAAAATACTAAATGGAACATGTGATTAGTTCTAGGCAAGAAGCACCAAGACTGTTGAAGGATGGAGATAACTTCTTATCTGATGAACAGAGCCGGTTCTGTAATATCTATATGACAATAAAGATGCACAGTACACAACATCTGTCCCCCCAAAGGGATCTGAGTTGAGGGCAGACACACACACACACACACCACCTACCAAGTGGTGGGTACTCGGAGAAGCTCTCCACACACATGGGCTTCCCGGGGACCATGGCAACGATGGCTGCGTCGCCAGACTTCAGGGCCTTGGGGTTGTCCTCCAGCTTCTTGCCCGAGCGCCGGTCAATCTTCTCCTTCAGCTCGGCGAACTTACAGGCGATGTGGGCCGTGTGGCAGTCCAGCACGGGGGCGTAGCCGGCACTGATCTGACCTGGGTGGTTCAGGATGATGACCTGAGGGAGGAGACACACACACACACACACGTCATTTCTCTTCTATGTGACTCTATGCTACTTGTTTCCTTTCTATACGGTGGTAGTAAGTGATGTGTGAATTGGACAAAAACAGGAATGGTGTCTCGTAAGGTCTCGTTTCAGTCCAGACACACAATGTTCTCCACAGCGAACTCTCCTATCCAGACCTGTGCAGTGAAGCTGGCCACCTCCATCGGCGGGTCGTTCTTACTGTCTCCAGCCACGTTTCCTCGCCGTATGTCTTTTACCGACACATTCTTGACGTTAAAGCCCACGTTGTCTCCAGGCATGGCCTCGGTCAGCGCCTCGTGGTGCATCTCCACTGACTTGACCTCCGTGGTCACATTGACGGGGGCAAAAGTCACCACCATGCCTGGCTTGATCACGCCCGTCTCCACCCGCCCCACCGGGACCGTACCAATACCTGGGAGAGAGGGAGGTGAGAGGCATGAAACGTTTGAGGCAATCTTTCAAGTCTCTCTGAGGCCAGGATTGACTCCGATCGCACCTGTAGAAATTGTAGCATTTAATTGCAATGTTACCACCTCCGCAGAGATCGCATTCCAAGGTAAATGCTGCAGATGTCAATTCAATTGTAAATTCCAGTTAAATGTCAAGCGTGCTAGATCGCAGATCGAACGCAGCTCGGATTGAATCCCAGCCTGAGTGCCAGGTATAACGTCAAAAATCAAATGTATGTAAGAGCTGAAAAACAACAATTGAAATGGAATTGACCCCTAAGCCACTGGCATAGCACCAGTGGTGGGTTTGAACGCCTCCCAGGGCCTCACCTCCTATCTTGTAGACGTCCTGTAGGGGCAGGCGGAGGGGTTTGTCAGTGGGGCGGGAGGGCGGCTGGATGGCGTCCAGAGCCTCCAGCAGGGTGGTCCCAGAGGCGTTGCCGTCCTTACGGGTGATCTTCCACCCTTTGAACCATGTCATCTACAGGGACCAGACCAAAACATTAGGAACAAGCGTAGCTTAAGCGTTAAGGCCTACATAAGAAATACGTATTAAGACACCTTGTAAAAACTAACCACTTTTCATACAACTGCAGTTACACTAATGGGGCAGTGTAATTCAGTGGAGGTGTGCACGACTGCATCTGCAACTCTATTGTGTAATAAGGTTGCGTCCTAAGAATGTAAAGTGTCCTCCTGTCTTGGAAAAGGATAAGTATACATAGAAGAATACTAACGTTAGGGCTAGCCTCCAGCATATTGTCCCCATTCCAGCCGGAGATGGGAACGAAGGCCACCGTATCCGGGTTATAACCAATCTTCTTAATATAGGTGCTGACTTCCTTCACAATCTCCTCGTAGCGTTTCTGGCTGTAGTTGGGCTCGGTGGAGTCCATCTTGTTGACCCCTACGATCAGCTGCTTGACCCCTAGGGTGTAGGCCAGAAGGGCGTGCTCGCGGGTTTGCCCATTCTTGGAGATGCCCGCCTCGAACTCGCCCACGCCCGCCGCCACGATGAGCACAGCACAGTCCGCCTGTGGCAGGGAGCAACCATGACGTCTAATTTTGTGTGCATTTGAAAGCAGTTTGAAAGCAGAAAGTGTTACATGAAAAAATAAGCAATTTCTTGTTTTAGTAAATGTAATCTTAAAATATGGTGCCGTTTATGGACTCCCAAAATAACCGTTTGATTTTCAGAGTAGCCAATGTAATCCTGCTTTATATTCCTAAAAGTATAGAAGACATGTTTAATATGTTTCATGCTCTTCCGTCTACCAGTTTTGCGGCCCATAAGTACCAAATAAGAAGGCCCTTGGCTAAACCTTTAGTCAGGGTCCATGTTTAGTGACAGCTGGATATGGTAGTGTCTGCAGCCCATACCTGAGAGGTGCCAGTGATCATGTTCTTGATGAAGTCCCTGTGTCCCGGGGCGTCGATGATGGTGACGTAGTACCTGCTGGTCTCAAACTTCCACAGGGAGATGTCGATGGTGATGCCTCGCTCCCTCTCTGCCTTCAGCTTGTCCAGCACCCAGGCGTACTTGAACGAGCCCTTCCCCATCTAAAGACAGGCCAGAGAGACCAAATCAATGGCAAAAGTCTGTGCAGTTTGTTTGTCTCTTTTGTCTTTACTATGTTGGAACAAAATAGAGAGAGAGATAACGAGAGGTAGATAAGTCAATAGTAAATTCAATGGTATGGATTCAAAGTGGAATCATACCATATCCCTGAAATACTGAGCTTGGTGTAAAGTTTGACAATAGTCTCTAACATATCGATCATGTATGACAACAGGCTAGACCTTAAACACATTCCCAGCACAGAGAGTTAAGTTACTTGTCTGGCCACCTCCATACCTCAGCGGCCTCCTTCTCAAACTTCTCAATGGTCCTCTTGTCGATGCCCCCACACTTGTAGATGAGGTGGCCCGTGGTGGTCGACTTGCCTGAGTCCACATGGCCGATCACCACGATGTTGATGTGAAGCTTCTCCTTGCCCATAGCTGTTCGCTCAGGAAGACACCGGAGTAGATTGTGGCAAGAGGGGTCAACCAAGCTAGCCAAGTTATTAGGAATTACAATGTCATTAACCGAGCAAAATGTATTACATTTTAGGAGGTGTTAAGGAGACAAATATTTGTGAAATTGATTAATACTAGTGACCGAGTCCAGTATCCCTATGCAATGCTTTGTTTAGTTTATAAGGCTGCTAAGCAACGAAGAAAGCTCACAAGAGTTGGCAAACACCTCTCTTCCCTCACACGTCATAATTGCAGTCATCGAGAACCATTCACACCCCGTAAGATCTCTCCATTCCCTTCCCTGACAATGTGTATACAGTTTCACTGAGTGGCTTGCCACCATTTTGAGAGTGAGGTCATCAGAATGAAAGAACAGGTGAATGAAAAGCAGCTATTTCCTCAACAACACAGCTGTTATTTTCCTTCCTGGTTCTCAAAGCCGACCCCACCGTGTTCATGATGACACTGGAGACTGGTGGTTGGGTGCAAACAGTATTTGGGACGTTTAATATTTCAAGAGGCAGTCACAGAAACAATGGGCCAGTCAACCAATCAATATACACCCAGGTTACATTCCAAATGGCACCCTGATCCATATTTAGTGCACTGGGCTCTATACAGGGTATTGTACACTATAGCCTATCGGGAATAAGGTGCCATTTGCAACGACTCCCAATGTTACCTAGGTAACCCCTCCATCCTCATATACTCCCCTAAACACCTGCTACAATTGACACTGAAACAAAGTTTGATTTATTACATAACTATTAACAAGATATCAAATAAATACCATGTAAACGCATAAGGAACATTTATATTGTGTAGTTATAACATGTTTATTAGCTCCTACGAAGCAATGAAAGACATTACGGGACAGCAATAGGTGGGCTATTACAGGACTGCTGCCTTAGTTTTGCGAATATTGACGCCACTATCGTGCATCTTGCTGGCTTGGTAACTATTTCGCGTTATCCAAACACATAGGCTTCAGCGCCGGTTCAAACCGATACCCGGTATTACACTGCGCCATATGACCTTCCGAGAGCAACCCCTTATTGTTCTGCTAATAGTGTCAGTCGCGTTGTTATTGTAAATTCCACATGGAGACAGTGTGCAATACATCCAAACAGACTGCCTTGCATAACACCATGACATCCAGCGTTACACCTACCTCGTCCGACCATCCTCTCACAGCACACGTTTAAAAATACAGACCATGGTTGGTTAATACTTTAGCTTGTTGTTAGCTAAAATGGTATCGTACCTGGGTTTGTGTAGATGCGCTCGCAATAATTCGGCCAGTGATCGTGTAGCAAAATATGCTGTCTGGTTTATTATTAGGGACCCAGTAGTGGGTTCTGGCGCTATTGGCTTGACATACGTCATTAGTTTAACCCCCCCCGAGAAATTCGTATTTTTCGCCACCAGGTGGTGGTGATGTACCGTAACAATCAGAGAATCAGCCCAAATCATCAATGTGTAATATTGTAACAATTTGAACATGAGACATGATTGTATACATGTACACACAAACACACTAACAGAACACACATACAAGCACACTCAAACAGACATACTGTACATACCAGCAGAGGAGACAAATAGTAGAGAACTGTGTCCCTCACAATCACACTACTCTAAAGGCACTTGTTTAACGTGAAATACAGCGTCAACCAGACTGTTGCAGTAGGCGCAAACAGATCTGGAGACCAGACCTGAAACATATAACCAAAGTTGAAAAGCTTCTGAAGTTAAACCTCCCATTAGGACCTTTTTTTTTTTTAACCATCATGACCAATAGAAATAACTAGGTATATTTGGGTACAATGTACATTGTACGCAACAATAATAAATAAACCAAGAGTTGTACTACTGTACACATTTTCCGAAACGTTTGGTTATCTTAATTAAGAAAAAGCACTATCAAATAAAAATTGAAAAACAAAAAAAGACTGTGCTACCAAGGGACTGTACCTGTGTTAAAAAGAAAACGTTGCATCATCCTTCTCCCTCAGAGACGCTGGGACGTAACCTCACCCCACCAAACTGCTAGCTGTTCGGTACCGTAGTTGGCTAAGACGTTGTCAAGAGGCCGGTCACGTGTGTTTGAGCAGAGGCGCCTGTTACAAAGGCTATACATACTAGTGTACATACTGATGTGCAAAACATACTGTAAGGCTTCTGCAAAGGTTAAATGAGTTGATACTGTAGCAAGACCTGAGGAACGGAGTTTGTGTGTGTGTGTGTGTGTGTGTGTGTGTGTCATTTCAGCCTGACTATCTGGTTCTAGGTAAATACTCTTTGGTCTTCTGTTCAAGTGTGAGCAGCCAGGATACTGAAAGGCACTTTAAAAATGGTCAAAAGTCAGTGAACCAGTGCCGTTGATCCAAAGCAAGTAAAGTGCTTACTGTTGAACTCGTGTGTCGAGACTTGTCAGCCAATCGTTTCGTATCTTCACTCCAGAGTGTTCCTCGTTCAGTAACTTCACTCCAGATTTGGGAAGAGGTCGAGCCAAGAACCACCTCCATCCAGCGAGCAAGGCCACTCTCAATCGTTTATTCTGGAAAGAGGAATAAGATTAACCAATGGACTAATGATTACATTGCACTAATGTAGGCCTATATATCTAGAGTCTATCTAGAGAATATCTTTCAAGTTCGCAAAACAAATAAAAATATCCTGTCCCACATTTTGCACTGTTTCTATAGTAACATTAACAAGTAACTTTTCTGAGCTTTGATGGCATCAGTACTTACTCTAAAGTCTGTAGATTGTAGCGCTGGTTGTCCCTGATGTCGGAGAGAATTCTCAGTCCTTCTTCTCCCGTGTCATTTCCCATCAGGCCTAGTTCTGTGATACTGGAGTGGCTGGACTTCAGGGCTAATGCTAGGGAGGAGCAGCCCTTTACTGTGATCCCACAGCATCTCAGACTGGGGGGGGGGGGCAACATTCACCTTACTCAACAATGCATTTTTTGTGAATATGCTTCTAAGTATTAACTCTGTTAACATGGTACTTACAACAGTCTCTCCAGTTTACAGGTTGTTAAGGTCAGTCCCATGCAGAGTGTTTTTACACCGCTGTCTCCCAGTTCGTTTCCAGATAGATCCAGCTCTTTCAGGTTGGTGAGACTGGAGCGGAGAGCTTCGACCAGCTCTGGACAGCATAGCTCTGTCATCTTACAGTCACTCAGTCTAGGTGTGTAGGTGTGTGTGTGTGTGTGTGAAGGGGGGTTCAACAAATACGCACATTAGTCTGTCATTTGATTTGTGTATACTGTCACTAAATCACACGATGTGCCTGTTGATGCCATTTCAATTTAAAAATATCTATCAACTAAACTAATTGATGGTGAACAGTTAGGCCTTCTACAATTGTACAGTCTAATCGCAGTGCTCACCGTAGGGTCTCCAGTGAAAAGCGTATAGTTTTGAGGAACAGGAAAAACGAGACATCCGAGTGACCCAGGTGGTTCCTGCTGATATCCAGCTGTTTGAGGAAGGTGGGGCTGAAACTGAACCCTCCAATCAGACATCGACAGCCTCCAGACGTGAAGCCACAGCTCGCCAGACTGGAGAGGATGGCAACACTCGTCAATGTCAATTCAATTTTTCATTCATCAATTATTTTATTCTTCAATATGTATGTGTGGTATCCAAAGAGTTTGGATTAAGATAAGACAGCAAAAAATACACATTTCCTAAACAAAACTGGACAAGTTTGAATGTACTAGTCAGCTCATATGGCAGGCAAAGCAAACTGGCAGCCAGCCGGCCAAATTCGGCCCATGACTGATTTGTTTTTGAATTGCCAAAATTGTCTAACTTGTTTTCATAGGGGTGTACACGGGATTGGGCATAACTCTCTGTGAGCTAGCTAGCTTACATGAGTTTCTCCAGTTGACAGGCGGCCAGGTTACATGGAGTAGGGGCTAGGGGAGAGTGGCCCGTACACTCTTGGTGGGGTAAGCTAGCTTACATGAGTTTCTCCAGTTGACAGGCGGCCAGGTTACATGGAGTAGGGGCTAGGGGAGAGTGGCCCGTACACTCTTGGTGGGGTAAGCTAGCTTACATGAGTTTCTCCAGTTGACATGCGGCCAGGTTACATGGAGTAGGGGCTAGGGGAGAGTGGCCCGTACACTCTTGGTGGGGTAAGCTAGCTTACATGAGTTTCTCCAGTTGACATGCGGCCAGGTTACATGGAGTAGGGGCTAGGGGAGAGTGGCCCGTACACTCTTGGTGGGGTAAGCTAGCTTACATGAGTTTCTCCAGTTGACAGGCGGCCAGGTTACATGGAGTAGGGGCTAGGGGAGAGTGGCCCGTACACTCTTGGTGGGGTAAGCTAGCTTACATGAGTTTCTCCAGTTGACATGCGGCCAGGTTACATGGAGTAGGGGCTAGGGGAGAGTGGCCCGTACACTCTTGGTGGGGTAAGCTAGCTTACATGAGTTTCTCCAGTTGACAGGCGGCCAGGTTACATGGAGTAGGGGCTAGGGGAGAGTGGCCCGTACACTCTTGGTGGGGTAAGCTAGCTTACATGAGTTTCTCCAGTTGACAGGCGGGCAGCCTGAAGGCGTTGCAGAGCATCTTGACCCCCTCGTCCTTCAGGTTGTTGTTGCTCAGGTTGAGCTCCCTCAGACTGGGGATGTTCACCAGACATCCAAACATGTTCTCACAGCATTTCTCAGTGAGCTGACAACAGTACAACCTGGTGGTGGAGGGAAAATGTATGGTACATTTACTACAGGGAACATTCCACTTTGTAATCAGTGAGGTGGAATGTGTAAGTGTACTACAATACTCCAGACAGTACTCACTCCAGTTTGTATATCTGGGTTGACTTCAGTATGTCCATGAGCAGCTTCACCCCCCGGTCTCCCAGGTCGTTCATGCTGACGTCCAGCTCTCGCAGGTGTCTGGGGTTGTCTATCAGCAACACCGCCAGAGCGCGACTCAGCTCCAGGCCCAGCTTGCAGTTTGAGAGCCTAATGAAGATTACAACATTTTTTTGAAGACAACAACTATTTCCTTACAGAAGGGAATTTCATTTTCATCCAGCCGCAATATTAACACAAAGGAGAATTTAATTAAATGATGTTACAAGTGGGGGTAAAGCAAGCCTACACAAAATCAGAACACAACAGGTTCCGTGGTCATTTATTCGATACTCACTTCAGGATCTGCAGTTCGCACTTAACAACCTTTAGTCCGTCAACAAGATGAAACACCCCCGATTCTTCCGGATCATTGCCGCTGAGATCCAGCTCTCGCAGGTGCGAGGGGTTGGATTTGAGAGCTTTGGCCAGAGCGGCGAAGCCATCCTGTTTCACCCTGCAGCCGGACAGTTTCAGTCTCTCCAGTCGGCAGTGTGGATTGGCCAGGCCGGCCGCCAGCAGTTGTACTCCTGAGTCCTTCAGCGTGTTGAAACTCAGGTCCAGAGTTTTCAGATTGGACACCTTTGAGGTAAGCGCCAAGCCCAGACATTCACAGGATTTCTCAGTCAGGTTGTGATACGATAGCCTGGTGGGAAGGAGGGTTTATGGAATCAAGAAGCACATTAGACGTCATACTAGCAGCCACTTAAACCAACAAAACTGTAAGACGACCCCAACAATCTTGAATTACATAATTTTGATGACAATTATCTTGTGCGTTACCGACATGTCATATAGATATGTAATAGCGGGTGTTGTTAAATGACCAAGTACTTACGTGGCTGTCTGGGAAGCTTTGATCACTGGCAGCATCCTCAGAAGTTCCTCGTCTCCTCTGTTCTCTACTTCCAACCCAAGCATGTCTATCGGCCCAGACTCTGACGCCACTAACAGAGAGGCCAGGTCGGACCAATGTGCACGTGGGTATTTGGCATCTGGGGGGATTCCCGTCTTGAGAAAGTGCACACTATCGTTGTCTAGAGAGTAGTCTTTCAGTTCCCTCAGGCAGTTCAGCAGGTTGAGGGTCCTTGGCGAAGCGGGATTCTCCAAGACCTTCTCCTTGATGTACACTAACATTTCCGAAAGGGTAGTAGACGAGGGGAAGCCAGCCTCGGAGAACATATGGTTAAAGTTCTGAGCAATGCCGAGGAGGAAGCGAAGGAAGAGGTCCATGTGTCCGGTCTTGCTCCGCAAAGTCATATCCACCGCGCTCTTGAGTTGGGTGGCATCTCTAAAAAACCAGAGAGTTCTCTCAAACTGGGTTTTCCGGTTGACAGCCTGGTTTTTGTCTTGGACGTCAACAGATTGAAGAAACCGCAATGCGCCAAAGAACTCCTGAATGGTGGTATGCCCAAAGTAGTAGATCTTCTGTTGGTGCAGCCCAATATCCTCCCTGAAGATGGGTATGTTCACTTTTGCGTATACAGCTGCCACTCGGGCATCAATGTTGCACTCTCGCAGGTCTTCCTCGTAGAAAACCGTGTTGCCTTTCACCAACTGCTTCAGGGCTAGTTCCCCCAATTCGTCAACTATCTTTACATTGTGGTTCGCCATTTGTAACAGGATGAGTAGGTCGTTAAATAATGGAGTTAGTGCGACAGGTTCGCATGTTTTGTCGGGTACATATGTCTGTTTCTCAAGGATTGACGCTGAGATTGAACAGATAAAAGGTATCTGGCACAAGTTGTAGAGGGCCTTCGAGTTCTTCAAGTAGGTGATAACTGCTGTGGCCTGGTTCTCGTCATTAATTGCTCTCCTGAAGAACTCCTCTTTCTGGGAGTCGGTGAAGCCTTCGATTTCTGACACTCTGTCAATGTACTGAAGAGGGATGCGACTGACTGCCGCAGGTCTGGATGTAATCCATATGTGAGCGGCGGAGGGAAGGAGATTACCGTTAATGAGGTTTGTCAGCAGTGTCGGCACAGAGGAAACCTCGGTGACATTGGTCACAATCGGGCTGTTCTTGAAGTCGAGAGGACGACGGAATTCATCCAGCCCGTCAAAGAAGAACCCAACTCTGCAGTTGTCCAAGTTGCAAATTCCAGGTTCTTTCAATTCTGGGAAAAACTCATAAAGAAGTTCAATCAGACTCAGTCTCTCCTTCAGCAAATTTAGCTCTCGGAAAGGAAGGGGAAATATTAGTTGAACTTCCTGGTTTCCTTTTCCCTCTGCCCAGTTAAGAATCATCATCCGCACCTGGCTAGTTTTGCCAATACCAGAGACGCCCTTTGTCAAAGCTGTTCTGATAGGCTCCTCGACTTCTGAGTTTCGGAATGAACATGTTCCTTGATGTCTTCTCCTGTAGCCTGGCTCAGATAGAATGTACTCATGTTGGTTCCCCTCTCCACTTTCACCAGGTGGATAGTGGAGATCACAATGAATATAAAATGGATGCTCAGTTTCCCCCCCTGGTGGACTTTGGTACTTCTTCTTCAGGATGGCTTTGAGTTTATTGCTGAGTTTTCCCACATGGGAGGCAGAGACTTTCCTGTCAAATTGGCAAATAAAAATCGTATTTTCTACGTGCAATATAAAATACTAACGCTTCAATGAACATGCCCATACTGTGTATTCAAAATGACATTCATTTTCAATAGACTCATTCTGAGCTGGTCCTCTGTTCTGACTGTGTGGTGAATGTGATTATCTTACCTTTGTTCAGTTAATCGGTTTTCTTTCGCAGGGCAAAACATTCCCCTGGATTCAGAGGTGGATCTGTTACTACCAACGTTTGTGTCCCTCCAATTTCTCAAGAGACAGAATCTGTGTAGAATGCAGTAAGACAGGCGAGCTAGTCCCACATTTGATGACAGCTGCAGGGAGGTCACACTACCAACCAACCATTGACTTGTAATACACACAGAATATTGTGATTAGCAATATTGGTACACTACATCAGGGATGTACTGCCAATACTCCCTAAATTGCACTGCCTCTCATATGGGAAATGATTCATTAACATGTTAAGCCACAAACTATTCAAGCTAAGATTTCCACCTCAGCTTCTCATTGGTAACCTGGGTATGTTGTTGGTGTTAGCATTACACTCCGTGACATGCGCTGAGTGCCAAGCAGAGGTGCATCATGTCCCATTTTTACAGTCTTTGGTATGACTCGGCCAGGGATTGTACTCACAACCGTCCAATCTCAGGGGGGACACTCACCACAAGGCCACTGCGTTAGTCAAGTTTAGAGACTGGTCAAATAATTTGCTAACTTTAGGGACGGTATCATGATCTATGTGGCCTGTGTAGCTAACTAGCTGGTATAGCTAAATAGCTGACAAAACACCGAATCCGCTTTAGCTTAACTATAGGTCCTCTTTGGAATCAGTCTGGGCTAGAGGACTAAACTCAACTCCATAGCTAAAAGCTACAGTAAATGGCAACGATAATGTACAGGCTAGCAGCACTCATCACATTCCACTTTTATGTGCTGTAAATTACAAACAACCACCGAACTAATGCAAATCCACAGTTATATGCTTACATGCTTGCTTTTCTCCGTCTTATTCAATTTGACCAATTCGTTTCGATACATTCATGTTTTGCAGATAGCGCAAATGCGGAGCAGTACAGAAGCAGCCATCGCCGCCGCCTTCTTCTGCTTCTATGATATCATGGCGGTCCGCAAACAATCGTTTTCGCGCATGCCGCCACCTACTGTGCTGCAATGTACAATAAATAATGATCTGCCCAATTCTGTACTACGGTGAAAATAAAATTCAAAACCAAATGAATCGCTAACTTCTACTGATCCCATATCGCTGAGCCTCTAGCCTCTCTCTGTGCCTGGCATCCACCAAATGCTGCTCTGTGTGTCCCCCCCACCATCACAGCACTTAATTTTCACATTGCTTCCACATTCACTGTAATCGTGTGCCCCTCCACACTAGGCATATATTTTCTCTCCTTCACACTGAGCAGCTACATGTCCCATTCTTTGGCATTTAAAACACTGCAGTGCATATGGGACAAATTCTCTAACATTGAAACGAAGGAATCCGATCTGTACTTTTCCCGGCTCTCTCAAACCTCAGCATTCCTGATAAGCTTTCCCTTTTTTGGCCTTCTTTCCTACTGATCAACTTTTTGTCCCCAATCACAATGCCTCCCTTCCCATCTTTGATATCATCTGCGGACATAGATATTGGGACTCCAGTGATGACTCCCTTCAACCTAGCATATGCACCAGGGACATGGCTTTTAACCTTCTTCCCATTAAGATTTTCCATTTTCTAAATCTTCTCTTGCTGAGCCTGGCTACCACACAATATAAACAATATATTATCTCCAATTAACCGAGCTAATTTCACTTCACTGACCTCTTTCTCTGCGGCATTAGTTAGTCGAATAGCATGTACACTTTCCACATCACTACGCTTGCGTCCTACCTTGGCCCTCTTTATGCTTTCTTTACTAGACGCTGCACTGCTTTCTGTATCATGATCTCTCTTCTTCCTATGTCTTTCCACTACCGACTTTTCCGGTTCTTGACCCTCGTCCTCCCGCTCCATACCATCAGAACTGGCACGCATATTGTTCGCATTCGGGCACAGCTTTTGGTTCACCAACTCTCCATTTCGTCAGCACTACTCGCCGCAATTTCCCATTTCCCTCATGAAAACAACGTCCACAACTCAACTTCCCACGGGATAGCGCTACCCTTCCATCCGCCAAGCAGCCGAAAGCCTCTCCAGGTTGCATTGCCCAGTTCCGAAGCCAGAGACGCTCCGTCAAAAATAAAGACACCAAACTTCCCCCTCAAGGCTTTGGTTGGTCAGAGTGTAGTTTCTGTGCACCTTTCTGTTGGAATGTAGCCAGACATTCTTACCGGAGTTTACCTGAGGTTTTTGGTAAAACTGTCAAAGTCCAGCAAACTTGTACTCCATATGAATGATATTTTAAATGAGGACTGGGGGGGGTTTCCTATACACAGAGAAAGCAACTTGGTGGACAATAACACGCACAGGGCTGAGCTTACTTCCTTGCTTCCTATAGTTCTGCCCAATGCAACTGCAGGCCTTATAAAATAAATGTACTCAGACTGTCAGCTATCGTGTTTATTGATGAATTTAAATTAATCATTTTGGATTGAAAAAGTATTTGTGGCCCAAGAATATAAACCATATTTGATCCCATTCATATTTTCTCACAAACAAAATGGAGTATACTGTATTTTAATAAACTAAACCAAAAGATTGAAATGTGCTGCGGCAAATGTCGCCTCGCCACACGTTTTCCGATGACCTTCTTTTTACACCAGCCGTTCCTATGTTAGTCTAAGTAGTCTACCCAGTAGGCTGTAGGTGTATCCAAAATACGCACTGTCAATAGGGCTAAATGGGCCTCGAGTCAGCTAAAAAAAGTCTTTATTCCGGAATGAGCACTTTCCGCAGACAAATCGCGTACAGGTCCCGCAGAAGTCCCAGTTTTTGTTCCGCATGTATCAGTGCACCTGACACTGTCTCTTCTTCTCGGAGAGCGGTGGTGCGTCATATGGGACATCGTCCGCTGCCGCCTTGCCCTTGGCGCTCATGTGATTCTCACGAAGCTCCAATGCCAACTACATGATGAAATCTCTCCTCGGGGTTGTCTTACCGGTGCACAGAGTGAACAAAACGTGCGCGTTGATAGCAGCCAGATCAAGCAGGTTGTAGAATACGGCAACAGGCCAGCGGCGAGTACCCCCTTTCACCGTGAACTGTCTGGCCATGTTATCCACACCAACCTGGAATAGAATACAGTACAATACCTTAGAATTATTTTTGCTACAACATACATTTGTGTTGTTATAGTGCGTCAGGGACTCTGGTTTTCTCTTTGTGTCACCGTCAATGGCACGTTCTCTCTCTCTCTTGACGTTCTCTTGGCTTACATCTGTAAACCGTGTTGCTTTGTCGTGCTTCAACGCCGTTGTGGAGAACAGCTCTGCCTGTGACTAGTTGCCCACAGAGAGAAGCAGCCCCCGGCTCACTTTCATAACCCCGACTAAGCTTGTGTTCTTGTCAATCAACTTATTTGCCAACTGAGTGACGTGAAGATCTCGTCTGTGTTTACATTCCTACCCTCGCCAAGGTAAGGTCTACAAGCCTCATCACCACAATGTCAGGACGCTGAGATTCACCTTTCCCCAGATATGGAAAGACATTCAGCACGTACTTGCTGTCAACGTCAGCTGCCAACTGAAACTTCATGCCCCACTTGTCTTGCTTGTAGGGGATGTACTGCGTAAAGGTGCACTTAGCTTTTGTGGGGAAATGTTCACTCCTGGCTTGTAAGAGGAAACATAGTTCTGTACAAACGCGTCCCAAACGTCTGATACCAGGGCGAATTTGTCCGTTTCTAGGCGCATGCGTCTGGTCTCTCTTGCGTCAAAACACAGGTATCGCATGATCTCTCTGAAGCGGTTCCGTGGGCATAGTGACTCGGGGAAAAAAATCCCCCCATATTTTTCGTTCCAGAAGCTCTCCAAAGGCGTGTTCATTCCTACGTATTGTCCTCGGACATATAAGAGCGCAATGAACGCTTCCAGCTCATCCACAGACATGTCCCACGTGTTGTCTCCTCTCGCCTGGCGCGCCTCAGCTACAGTACAGTCCTTGATGTGCTGCAACATCTCCATGTTACATAAACAATGGAAACTGTCGAATGCTCTGTCGATTCTGCCTTTGGCGTAATGTGTAGGGCCCGATTCCAATGGGGGTGCCATTCTGTGCTCATAACCGACTTGCAGCGTTGTCCACAGGCTGTTTTATCCAAACCGTGCCGTCTTTCCCCTTCTCCTCTCCCTCCATCTGAGTTGTTGACACCTGCACGCTGGGCATCGTTAATCAGAATCGCAGACAGCATCGGAATCTATTGATTCCATTCATCATCATAGTCGATCTCAGCATCAAGTTCCTCCCCTCCATCTGACTCTATTTGATCCAAATCTTGTAGCATTGTCAGCGCTTCTATCACCCTCAATTCGCGGTCTTGCCATTATAGCCTATGAACTACGCACACTTCCGCTTCCAGGTCACCTAATTCTCTTCTACAGTAGGAATCTCTTCTCAACAGGATCTCACCATTTTATTTTACAACACTTCTATGGCCATATTATGATATCTGAGATTACATCTAATTGATGGTGGACAAAAATGATTTTACCTCTCAAATGTGTACTGGGTGTGAACAGGGTCACGTTCACTTGCAAAACGTTCGCGAACATTGCAGATAGAAATTAACGTAATTCGTTATTGAACAAATCGAAGAGGCATGTTTGTTCTACATAGCATATTTCTATCTGGACGTTCCAAAACGTTTTATCTTGCTGAACGCGCCCCTGTTCTTGACTTTTAGCACTTTGCGGGTACTTTGTTTTGACTGGAGACCGCAACTGAGTTTGAAGCTGCCTCCTCGACCTATTTTAAAACACGTATATTTACTGAGACGCAGTGATGGACTAGAATCAAGTAAGGAAATCCAACAAACAACTATGGAATTGCATTATGTGTTTGCTATTAAATTAGAGTTGATAAAGTTGCAATGGGATGACTACATGCCGTATTTTAGCTAGTTATTTTCTGGCTAGTCATGGGCTAACCCAGCACCAAGGAACGGATGTAAAGAAACGCGGAAGCGAGTTCAGTGTTTAGACGATGTAGTCATATTTCTGCATTTATAAATAATTTGGGATGACCCCCCTTGCATAATCCATTTGTTCGTTTTGAAGGCCAGGGATTACACTGCATTCGTGGACCGTTAGAGCGCCCCGTTTTTTGTTTGCAGTGTTTTTGGCCTGATCCTCAACGGATTTATTGAAAAAAAAGTGCCTAAATGGATAGGTCCTCCATGTTTTTGTCAGTTTGTCTTCTTTAGATGGCCTATTTAACTGAATTAATTTATTAGCAAATAATTTATCATCTGTGAGCAGACTTTGAATTGAGGCAGTCTTGCCAGTGCATTACTGTAGCCCCATACACACAGCACTATTGCTAATACAGTTAGGAAGACAATATCCAATCTGTGTTATAGGTCTATGGTTGGTAGTGGGATCTTCTTCATCACATGAGGGACGTGATTGCCTGCCTTTACTGTCTCCTTCACAGATACTGCCTCCGCCTTGGAGGGAAACAAACCTTGGTCACAGATACTGCCTCCGCCTTGGAGGGAAACAAACCTTGGTCACAGATACTGCCTCCGCCTTGGAGGGAAACAAACCTTGGTCACAGATACTGCCTCCGCCTTGGAGGGAAACAAACCTTGGTCACAGATACTGCCTCCGCCTTGGAGGGAAACAAACCTTGGTCACAGATACTGCCTCCGCCTTGGAGGGAAACAAACCTTGGTCACAGATACTGCCTCCGCCTTGGAGGGAAACAAACCTTGGTCACAGATACTGCCTCCGCCTTGGAGGGAAACAAACCTTGGTCACAGATACTGCCTCCGCCTTGGAGGGAAACAAACCTTGGTCACAGGAAATCCTCCTCTCCGGATTTGAGGAAAATGTTTCGCCCTGGGAGAGAAAAGCATCAGACTGAACCATGGTAAGACAATTACATTCACCACAGTAATTTGAATGGAGGACAAGGTCAAAATGAGTCTATGGAAAATGTGTAATTTAGAATACACTGTAGGCTTATTTTATGTTCATATAAGCATTCCCTCTGTAAAGTACTAAGAATTGATGTTATGAAGATAGTTTAGAACGAAAAGTCAGACTTGAATTCAATATAGGATATTCATTACCGACCGGGAAGGAGTTTACTCTTCCACAACTCTTCACAATAGTATTTAAAGTGACGAATCAGAGGGGCGTCTCTGCCTCCCTACTTCCTGTGGAATGCATGTACAATTGTAAATCACATTGGACCAACCAAAATTCATGTTAAGGAGTTATTTTAGCACCAAGAGGTTCCTAGCACTGACTTTTATTGAGATAGCAAGCTGGACCATATCATATAAGAATGGTCTCAAAGGCTCCTACGGTCTTGTCGTTCATTTACAAGGGAGACAATTCGGGTCAACTGGTGGGCTCTCGCAAGAATAGACTATATTTAACAGACAATATGGTTGAAACTCTTCACAGGTATGCCTGCTTTGTATAGAAATTACATACTTTCTTTTGCCAATTTAACAGGGAAGTATCTGCCTCCCATGTGACAAAACTCAGCAATAAACTCAAAGCCATCCTGAAGAAGAAGTACCAAAGTCCACCAGGGGGGGAAACTGAGCATCCATTTTATATTCATTGTGATCTCCAGTATCCACCTGGTGAAAGTGGAGAGGGGAACCAACATGAGTACATTCAAATTGAGCCAACCTACAGGAAGAGACACCAAGGGACATGCTCACCCATAGGCTTACACTTTGATTCTGAACTAGGCAACGAACAAGTCAGAATAGCACTGACAAAGGGTGTCTCTGGTATTGGCAAATCTAGCCAAGTGCGGATGATTATTCTTAACTGGGCAGAGGGAAAAGGAAACCAGGAATGTCCTCTCTTATTTCCTCTTCCTTTCCGGGAGCTGAATTTGCTGAAGGAGAGACTGAGTCTAATTGAACTTCTTCACAAGTTTTTCCCAGAATTGAAAGAACCTGGAATTTCCAACTTGGAGAACTTCAGAATTTGGCTCATCTTTGACGGGCTGGATGAATTCCGTCGCCCTCTCGACTTCAAGAACAGCCCGATAGTGACCAATGTCACCGAGGTTTCCTCTGTGCCGACACTGCTGACAAACCTCATTAACGGTAATCTCCTTCCCTCCGTCGCTCACATATGGATTACATCCAGACCTGCGGCAGTCAGTCGCATCCCTCTTCAGTACATCAACGAAGTGACAGAAATCGAAGGCTTCACAGATTACCAGAAAGAGGAGTTCTTCAGGAGAGCAATAAATGACAAGAACCAGGCCAATGCAATTATTGCCTACTTGAAGTACTCAAAAAGCCTCTACGTCTTGTGCCAGATACCTTTTATCTGTTCTATTTGTGCGTCAGTCCTCTGGAGAAAGACATTTCTATTCAATGAAGAATGTGACCCCAGAGCTCTGACTCCAGTGTACACTGACCTACTCGCCCTGTTGCAAACACAGAACCAGAATACACAGGAGATGGCTATTAAATTGGGGGAACTAGCCTTTAAGCAGTTGGTGAAAGGCAACACGGTTTTCTACGAGGAAGACCTGCGAGAGTGCAACATTGATGCCCGAGTGGCAGCTGTATACGCAAAAGTGAACATACCCATCTTCAGGGAGGATATTGGGCTGCACCAACAGAAGATCTACTACTTTGGGCATACCACCATTCAGGAGTTCTTTGCCGCAATGTGGTTTCTTCAATCCTGCAACAGCCCAGATGAAAACCTGAGGAATGCAGTGGACATGGCCTTGCAGAGCAAAAACGGAAAGCTGGACCTCTTCCTCCGGTTCCTCCTGGGCTTCTCGCAGAGCTTCATCCAGTCAATCGCAGAGGCCGGCTACAATTTGTCGGAGACACTGACGGAAGCAGTAGAGTATATCAAGAAGAAGGTCATGGAGAATCCCGCTTCACCGAGGACACTCAACCTGCTGAATTGCCTGGCGGAACTGGGTGACAGCTCTTTAGAAACGGATGGTGTGCGCTTTCTCAAGACGGGAATCCCCCCAGATGCCAAATACCCACCTTCACATTGGTCCGACCTGGCCTCTCTGTTAGTGGCGTCAGAGTCTGGGCCGATAGACATGCTTGGGTTGGAAGTAAAGAAGAGAGGAGACGAGGAACTTCTGAGGATGCTGCCAGTGATCAAAGCTTCCCAGACAGCCATGTAAGTACTTGGTCATTTAACAATACCAGCTATTACAGTGAGCTTCAAAAGTATTGGGAAAGTGACACATTTGTTGTAGTTTTGGCTCTGTACCCCAGCACCTTGGATGTGCTAAAATAACATTTTCATCCATATCAGGTGAACCGTTTAGAAATCATGTTTTGTACATAGGCTATTCCCCCCATTTTATAGGACCAAAACTATTGTGTTTAGAAACATATTATATCATTATTTACAATTAGTGACTCCAAAATGACACTTATTTACCATTCATTTCTATTAGACACAAAATCATTTGAAACAACCTACACAAACAGCAAATGCATCCAACCAATTTGTAGAGTCACAAACTTCATGTAGTTATGTGCGATGAATATGGGACCAAATATTTAACTTTTTACTACTTTAATACACAAGTGAATTTGGCATAACACTTTTGGTCCACTGAAATGGGGGACTATGTACAAAAAGTGCTGTAATTTCTAAACGGATCACCCGATATGGATGGAAATACCCTCAAAAGTAAAGCTGTCACTCTGCACTTTAGACTCGTAGTCATTGTATCATTCTAAATCCGTAGGGTTGAAGTACAAAACAAACCAAAACTGTGTTACGAACTCAGTACTTTTGGCGCTCGCTGTATATATCGATATGAAATGTCTGTAACGCTACAAGATAATTGTTGTCACAGGTCATTCAGACCTGTCTTATGATCATTACACAGTTCTGTTTAAAAAAATATAAATATTTCACCTTTATTTAACCAGGTAGGCTGGTTGAGAACAAGTTCTCATTTGCAACTGCGACCTGGTCAAGATAAAGCAAAGCAGTGCGACACATACAGAGTTACACATGGAGTAAACAAAACATAGTCAATAATGCAGTAGAAAAGTCTATATACAATGTGAGCAAATGAGGTGAGATAAGGGAGGTAAAGGCAATAAATAGGCCATGATGGCGAAGTAAATACAATATAGCCAGTAAAACACTGGAATGGTAGATTTGCAGTGGAATAATGTGCAAAATAGAAATAATGGGGTGCAAAGGAGCAAAAAAAATATTGTAGGGGAAGAGGTAGTTGTTTGGTTTATTGTCTGCTAATATGGCTATGTTCCTTTTGATTCCCTAACCCTCCTTCCCACCAGGCTGTCATATCACAATCTGACTGAGATATTCTGTGAAGGTCTGGCCTCGGCGCTCACCTCAAAGCTGTGCAATCTGAAAGCTCTGGACCTGAGTTTCAACACGCTGAAGGACTCAGGAGTACAACTGCTGGCGGCCGGCCTGGCCAATCCACACTGCCGACTGGAGAGACTGAAACTGTCCGGCTGCAGGGTGAAACAGGATGGCTTCGCCGCTCTGGCCAAAGCTCTCAAATCCAACCCCTCGCACCTGCGAGAGCTGGATCTCAGCGGCAATGATCCGGGAGAAGCCGGCGTGTTTCATCTCGTTGACGGACTGAAGGTTGTTAATTGCAAACTGCAGATCCTGAAGTGAGTTTTGATCAATGGCTAGGAAACCCGTTCTGATCATGTCTACCCCCACTTGTAACGTCATTGTATTCAAATCAAATCATTTTGTCACATGTGCTGAATACAACAGGTATAGGTAGTGAAATGCTTACTTACAAGCCCTTAACCAACAATGCTGTAAAAAGAGGGAAAAAAAGAATAAGAAATAAAAGTAACATAATTTAAGAGCAACAGTAAAATAACAATAGCGAGGCTATATACAGGGGTACCGGTGCAGAGTCCATGTGTGGCAGCACCAGTTAGTCGAGGTAATTGTGGTAATGTGTACATGTAGGTAGAGTTATTAAAGTGACTATGCATAGATAATAAGAGTAGCAGCAGTGTAAAGGGGCGGGGGCTATGCAAATAGTCTGGGTAGGAATTTGATTAGCTGTTCAGGAGTCTTATGGCTTGCGGGTAGAAGCTGTTTAGAAGCCCCCTGTACCTAGACTTGGCACTACGGTACCACTAGCAGAGAGAACAGTCTGACTAAGGTGGCTGGTGTCTTTGACAATTTATTTGACTTGCTCTGACACCGTCTGGTATAGAGGTTCCTGATGGCAGGAAGCTTGGCCCCAGTGATGTACTGGGCCGTACGCACTACCCTCTGTAGTGCCTTGAGGTCGGAGGCTGAGCAGTTGCCATACCAGGCAGTGTTGCACCCAGTCAGAATGTTCTTGATGGTGCAGCTGTAGAACCTTTTGAGGATCTGAGGACCCATGCCAAATCTTTTCAGTCTCCTGAGGTGGAATAGGTTTTGTCGTGCCCTCTTCACCACTGTCTTGGTGTGCTTGGATCATGTTAGTTTGTTGGTGATGTGGACGCCAAGGAACTTGAAGCTCTCAACCTGCTCCACTGCAACCCTGTCAATGAGAATGCAGGCGTGCTCGGTCCCTCCTTTTTCTGTAGTCCACAATCATCTCCTTTGTCTTGATCATGTTGAGAGAGAGGTTGTTGTTCTGGCACCACACGGCCAGGTCTCTGACCTCCTCCATATAGGCTGTCTCTTCATTGTTGGTGATCAGGCCTAACACTGTTGTGTCATCGGCAAATGTAATGATGGTGTTGGAGTCGTGCCTGGCCGTGCAGTCATGACTGAATAGGGAGTACAGGAGGGGACTGAGTACACACCCTTGAGGGGCCCCCCATGTTGAGGATCAGCATGGTGGATGTATTGTTACCTACCATTACCACGTGGGGACGGCCCGTCAGGAAGTCCAGGATCCAGTTGCAGAGGGAGGTTTTTAGTCCCAGGGTCTTAGCTTATTGATGAGCTTTGAGGGCACTATGGTGTTGAACGCTGAGCAGTAGTCAGTGAATAGCATTCTCACATAGGTGTTCCTTTTGTCATGGTGGGAAGTGTGGAGTGCAATAGAGATTGCATCATCTGTGAATCTGTTGGAAGGTATACAAATTGGAGTGGGTCTGGGGTTTCTGGGATGACGGTGTCGATGTGAGCCATCACCAGCCTTTCAAAGCGCTACATGTCTACAGACGTGAGTGCTACAGGTCGGTAGTCATTTGGGCAGGTTACCTTAGTGTTCTTGGGCACAAGGACTATGGTGGTCTGCTTGAAACATGTTGGTATTGCAGACTCAGACCGGGAGAAGTTGAAAATGACAGTGAAGACACTTGACAAAGCAAAGAAAGTTAGTCCCCTCTCCTACCTACCCACTACTTACTTATTCTTAATGCCACCTGGCACGCTAACCAAAATACAGGGGTTGGTCCACCCAGGTCTTACCTAGTGTGCATAGACAGAGTACATACTACGGGTATATGTATGACCACAGGCCTCTTGTCAAAACACTCCCAAGGTGCCTTCCCCTTCCCCCCTGGGAACAAAAACAGAATCATTACTAATGTAAAGTGAACAATTTCAATAATCAAAAACACTGAGTTCTTTTGGCATACACATACTTCTGCAGGACCGGCTACAAAATACTTCACAACAATTTTACCAGACCAAAGCAGCATATAGAAAGAAGCTCTGTCTCCTAACAAAGGAACACTGGCTTTTCAAGCTACAGAAGGAGTCGTTAATTGCAGACAGCTGTATCCCCTGACAAGAAGGCGGGGTCAGAGCTCCAATCTGCAATGGGGCTGACCAATCAGCTGCTTGGAATCCAGGAAGCCATTTCCTGAAATACACACATACAAACTAGAGGTCTACCGATTATGATTTTTTTTTTTTTTGAGGACCAAAAAAAGCCAATACCGATTAAATCTGCCGATTTGTGTGTGTGTATATATATATATATGAACACTTTTATTTTAACTTAATATCATACATCAATAAAATCAATTTAGTCTCAAATAAATAATGAAACATGTTCAATTTGGTTTAAATAATGCAAAAACAAAGTGTTGGAGAAGAAAGTAAAAGTGCAATATGTGCCATGTAAAAAAGCTAACGTTTAAGGTCCTTGCTTAGAACATGAGAACATATGAAAGCTGGTGGTTCCTTTTAACATGAGTCTTCAATATTCCCAGGTAGGAAGTTTTATGTTGGAGTTATTATAGGAATTATAGGACTATTTCTCCCTATACCATTTGTATTTTATATACCTTTGACTACTGAATGTTCTAATATGCACTATAGTATTGTCAGCCTAATCTTGGGAGTTGGTAGGCTTGAAGTCATAAACAGTGCTGTGCTTGAAGCACAGCGAAGAGCTGCTGGCAAATGCAGGAAAGTGCTGTTTGAATGAATGCTTATGAGCCTGCTGCTGCCTACCACCGCTCAGTCAGACTGCTCAAATATCAAATCATAGACTTAATTATAATATAATAACACACATAAATACGAGCCTTAGGTCATTAATATGGTAAAACCCGGAAACTATCATTTCGAAAACAACGTTTATTCTTTCAGTGAAATACTCAACCGTTCCGTATTTCATTTAACAGGTGGCATCCCGAAGTCTAAATATTGCCGTTATATTGTACAACCTTCAAAGTTATGTCATAATTATGTACAATTCTGGCAAATAAATTAGTCTTTATTAGGAAGAAATGGTCTTCACACACTTTGCAACGAGCCAGGTGGCCCAAACTGCTGCATATACCCTGACTCTATTGTACAGAACGCAAGAGAAGTGACACAATTTCCCTAGTTAAAAGAAATTCATGTTAGCAGGCAATATTAACTAAATATGCAGGTTTAAAAAGATATACTTGTGTATTGATTTTAAAGAAAGGCATTGATGTTTATGGTTAGGTACACATTGGTGCAACGACTGCTTTTTTGTGAATGCATCTTAAATCATCACACGTTTGGCAAAGTAGGCTGTGATTCAATGATAAATTAACAGGCAAATTATAAATTATGCTACACAGGACAAGCTAGATAAACTAGTAATATCATCAACCATGTGTAGTTAACTAGTGATTAAGTTAAGATTGATTGTTTTTATAAGTTTCATGCTAGCTAGCAACTTACCTTGGCTCCTTGCTGCACTCGCGTAACAGGTAGTCAGCCTGCCACGCAGCCTCCTCGTGGAGTGCAATGTAATCGGCCATAATCGGTGTCCAAAAATGCAGATTAACGATTTATGAAAACTTGAAATCGGACCTAATTAATCGGCCATTCCGATTAATCGGTCGACTTCTAACACAAACCCACAACACAGAAACTGGGGAACGTAACAGTCGTAATAGTTTGCAAGCCCTGCCACATCCGACAAGCGTCTGAGCCGGTGTAGTACGATTCGATCTAAGTCCTGTATTAACGCTTTGCCTGTCGTATGGTTCGTTGGAGGGAATAGCAGGATTTCTAATAAGCTTCCGAGTTAGAGTCCCACTCCTTGAAATCGGCAGCTCACCCTTAAGCTCAGTGCGGACGCTGCCTGTAATCCATGGCTTCTGGTTGGGGTATGTACGTACAGTCACTGTGGGTATGACGTCATGGATGCACTTATTGATAAAGCCAGTGACTGATGTGGTGTACTCATCAATGCCATAGGAAGAATCCCGGAACATATTCCAGTCTGTGCTAGCAAAACAGTCTTGTAGCTTAGCATCTGCTTCATCTGACCACTTTTTTATTGACCGAGTCACTGGTGCTTCCTGCTTTCATTTTAGCTTGTAAGCAGGAATCAAGAGGATATAATTATAGTCAGATTTGCCAAATGGAGGGTGAGGGAGAGCTTTGTATGCGTCTCTGTGTGTGAAGTAAAGCGGGTCTAGAGGTTTTTTTTCCCCCTCTGGTTGCACATGTGACATGCTGATAGAAAGTTGGTCAAATGGATTTAAGTTTCCCTGCATTAAAACCCCCGGCCACTAGGAGTGCCACCTCTGGATGAGCGTTTTCCTTTTTGCTTATGGCTGTATACAGCTCATTGAGTGCGGTCTTAGTGCCAGTATCGGTCTGTGGTGGTAGGTGGACAGCTACGAAAAATACAGATGACAACTCTCTAGGTAGATAGTGTCGTTTACAGCTAAAAAACAAACAAAATAACACCGTTGGTTAGGAGCACTAAAACGTCAGCCATCCTCTCCAGCGCCATTCTACCACATAATTCTGTGCTGGGGTTCGCGACACTCACCGCTGGACCACATAGGCCGCATTTTCTAAAGTATTATAATCTTCGTTAGGCTCTCAAACTGCAAGCTGGGCCTGGAGCAGAGTCGCTCTCTTGTGGTGTTGCTGATAGACAACCCCAGACACCTGCGAGAGCTGGACGTCAGCATGAACGACCTGGGAGACCGGGGGGTGAAGCTGCTCATGGACATACTGAAGTCAACCCAGATATACAAACTGGAGTGAGTACTGTCTGGAGTATTGTAGTACACTTACACATTCCACCTCACTGATTACAAAGTGGAATGTTCCCTGTAGTAAATGTACCATACATTTTCCCTCCACCACCAGGTTGTACTGTTGTCAGCTCACTGAGAAATGCTGTGAGAACATGTTTGGATGTCTGGTGAACATCCCCAGTCTGAGGGAGCTCAACCTGAGCAACAACAACCTGAAGGACGAGGGGGTCAAGATGCTCTGCAACGCATTCAGGCTGCCCGCCTGTCAACTGGAGAAACTCATGTAAGCTAGCTTACCCCACCAAGAGTGTACGGGCCACTCTCCCCTAGCCCCTACTCCATGTAACCTGGCCGCATGTCAACTGGAGAAACTCATGTAAGCTAGCTTACCCCACCAAGAGTGTACGGGCCACTCTCCCCTAGCCCCTACTCCATGTAACCTGGCAGACTTAGGTTCAAATATTATGTGAAATTAGTTCAAATACTTGTCAGACTCGGGTTGATTGACCTTGCCTGGCACAATGGAACCAATAGAATAGTCGCAAAAGTGCAAACCCTGTCCTCCCATCTAGCTCTCCAGGCAGTCTAAAGCGAATACTTAAAGTCTCTGAAAGACAGTATTTTGAACCTAGGTCTGGAGCTGAATATTGAAGAGTTTCTTTTTCTTTACCCTTGTCTCTCCAGTGTGGCGAGCTGTGGCATCACCCTAGTCCGAGGGTTTCATTTCAACTCTATCCTCAAAGAGCTGGACATCAGCAGGAACCATCTGGGTGACTCGGATGACTGGGCCGATGTCTTGTTCTGCTTGTCTTCACTTGAGACCCTCAGGTGAGTTCTGCAACGGTTAGACCTAGTGTGTGTGTGTGTGTGTGTGTGAGAGAGGGGGGCAACTTTCTCAATATAATTACCTCTCCCCACCTAGGCTGAGTGACTGTAAATTGACAGAGAAATGCTGTGGGGTGCTGGTCGAAGCTCTCCGCTCCAACCTCACCAACCTGAAAGAGCTGGATCTTTCTGGAAACGACCTGGGAGACCGCGGGGTGAAGAATCTCTACATGGGACTGACGTCCAGGTGTTGTACACTGGAAAGACTGTTGTAAGTAACAGCATTAGAGAGGGTTATAAAGCTCATGGCTTGGTCTATAATATCACACCGCACTCAAATGACTTGGTTCTAAATCACTCGTACAATTTATGTAGTCTTGTTGACCAAAACAAATTGAAGATAGTTTCTCCCTCTCTGGTGACCTTCTCCACTCTCTCTCTATCCCCATCTCTCTTGCCACATTCACCCCACCCCCACCCCCCCACCCCCAGTCTGAGATGCTGTGGGATCACAGTAAAGGGCTGCTCCTCCCTAGCATTAGCCCTGAAGTCCAGCCACTCCAGTATCACAGAACTAGGCCTGATGGGAAATGACACGGGAGAAGAAGGACTGAGAATTCTCTCCGACATCAGGGACAACCAACGCTACAATCTACAGACTTTAGAGTAAGTACTGATGCCATCAAAGCGTACAATGATGTTAGTCATTTATTTATAATGACTTTTGAGGCTGTAGATCCCTGTGTGTGTGTGTCCACTTTTCATAATTGAATTGTGTGGCCCCTCAGTGGACAATTCTGTTAGAATAGGGATGGAATGAGAACATTATTTTGTAGGATTATGTGTCTATGGTGGTAACACTATTCTTTGTTCTAGAATCAACGATTGAGAGAGGTCTTGACTTGCTCGATGGGGTTCATCTTGGCGTCTCGGCTTGGTCTTCAAGTTCTGTACTCGCTCCGGTGAAGTGCTTCACTGTAAAGGGAACGGGATGCTATCTCGGGGCGCAGACTGGGATATGAGCGTTGTCCAGACTCATTAAAGAAGTGCCTAAACTTTGAAAAAGTTAATGCTATAGTATTCTATAGAGTAGGATGCCCTTTAAGATGTCCCCACGGTGTCTGTGTACTAAACTAAAGGATGTTCGTCAGTGCCTTCAGCCTCAATCATGCTCAGTAACCCCGAAGGACCATTGCAGTATTTTATTTGCATATCAATGTCAATCCAAGATGTTACAGTATATACAATGTAGCCTTTACTGAAGAGAAGGGTGATGCTATGTTTTACATAATGACCTTGTTGTGTTTTCTTGTTTAACCAAGAATGTGTCATCATTGGGGGCCTATAGTGGGACTTGATAAATGAATAATCCGTTTGAAGTCATTTTCACCTTTACCAATTCCGATTCCAGGCTGTATCACAACCGGCCATGATTGGCCCAGAGTCGTCCCGGCATTAGTGTTAGGAATTCTATGAATAATGACTCAACAATATCTACATTTAAATAGAACTATAACTAGTTAAACTCTACCCTGTTTTACAATATCTGATGAATAATGTTAGTTCCTAAGAAAGAGGTTATGTAGCATGGATAAGCGGTAGTTGGAAATGATACACACACACACATTCCTTCCTACACAATGGTTGCCTTAAGTAAGCAAAGAGGGTCATTAACCTATGTTTGAACCGACTCAACTATAACTCTGTGGAGATCAAATAAGACAGCAAGAGCCCCTCCAGGTTGTGTATCTGGAACTGTCTGCTAAAGTGGTAATAAATCATGGTGAGACTTCAGGAGTTAATCCAGTTATATTGTGTGTCATGTATGAGTTGGAATTAACTTTTGAACCTGCTTTGTCCTGATCGAGAGGAGGAAGGACATTTTAAAACCTATGATGTCATATTTGATATATAAACTGGTGTACATGGTTCTATGAGCAGCATGCTCCGAGAATATTGGCTAATTTTTTGATAGACTGGTTTCTGTCTATTTTATGCAAATAAGGATCTTACAAATTCTTAGAAACGGACAGTGTGATTTTAATTGAAATGGTCAATGAACACATAGGAATTCTAAAATTCCATTGACAATTAGTGATTTGTGCATTTATCACCACATCACTGAATATCAGCCTTGCATGATTCAACATATGTTATAAGTTACTGTATATACCACTACAAGCACAGGGGACCGTTTTTTGGGGCGTTTTGTGTTTTTTAAACGCCTTAAAACGTTCTAAAATGAATGAAAATATGCATTAATAACGTTTTTATTTTATATATTGTACATGTATTGCTGATAAATAAGTATTAAAACGTTCACGTTTTTTAACATTCATTAAAATAAACTGTACTGTTAGAAGTTAGTAGGTCTCTTTCATTAACTCAGAAATACTGAGTGGGGTAGGAGGATTTAGAAATGTGATGTTGTAAACCGTGATTGTCCACAAACTCCTACACAGTAGGTGGTGGCATGCACCTTTAACATTTGTTTGCTGACCGCCATTATCATAGAAGAAGAAGCTGGAAAAACGAGAGAGTGGTGGCGTGGAAGCGGAAGTCGTTCATACAATAGCAAGACCGAGAATGGAGGTGCGAGAAGCGCTGATAACTCTTAGATTTGAATGAGATGGGGTCAGATGGAGGGGAGGAACTTGATGCTGAGATCGACTCAGATGACCAATGGGGGAATTGTTCATTACATTCTGATTCTGATTTGGAGCCTGAGCTGCCTCGGCGCAAGAGAGCCCGAATTATGCATACTGTGCAGGCGTCACGTTGCCTGCTGACAATGTTCCGAGTAGATTATCAGCACATAATGGAATCCCAGTGTAGTCAGGCCCTCACTTTACGCAAAAGAGAAAATCGACAGAGCATTCGACAGCTGTCATTGTTTATGTAACATGGAGATGTTGCAGCACCTCAGTACTGTAGCTGAGGCGCACAGAGCGGGACATGTCTGTGGATGAGCTGGAAGCGTTCATTGCGCTCCTGTATGTCCGAGGACTGTACGGAGGAAAGAACACGAGTCTAGAGAGCCTCTGGTCAGACAGGTATGGGATCACTTTCTTCCGAGATACCTTGCCATGGAACCGCTTCAGAGAGATCATGCGATACCTGCGTTTTGATGCAAGACGCATGCGCCTGGATACTGACAAATTGAGAATCAGAAGTTTGGGACGCGTTTGTACAGAGATGTGTTAGCTCTTACAAGCCAGGAGTGAACATCACCGTTGTGGAGCAATGTCGCTTTACGCAGTACATCCCCTACAAGCAAGACAAGTGGGGCAGGAAGTTTCAGTTGGCAGCTGACATCGACAGCAAGTACGTGCTGAATGTCTTTCCGTATTTGGGGAAAGGTGAATCTCAGCAGCCTGAACATGTGGTTATGCGACTCGTGGAACCTTACCTCCGTGAGGGGAGAAATGTCAACATGGACGATGTCTTCACCTCACTGCCATTGGTTAACAAGTTGATTGACAAGAACACACGCCTGGTCGGGGGGCGGTGAATAAGACGAGACTGGAGCTGCCTCCATCTGCATGTAACCAGTCACAAGCAGAGCTGTTCTCCACAACAGTGCAGAAGCACGACAAAGCAACACTTACGGTTTACAGAAAGAAGCCTCGAAAAAACGTCTGTATCCTGAGTACTAAGCATCTGACAGTTGCCATTGGCGGTGACACAAAGAGAAAACCAGAGACCCTGGCGCACTATAACAGCAGAAATGTAGGCTATTTGTCCTATACATTTAGGCGCACCTTGCCATATTTCATGCATTGCGCTCTTCTGTAACAAATTTTATTTGTTGTCCTATTTGCTCATGTTTAGTACTTTATTCCAGGTTGGTGTGGATAAGATGACCAGACAGTTCACGGTGAAAGGGGGTACTCGCCGCTGGCCTGTTGCCGTATTCTACAACCTGTTTGACCTGGCTGCTATCAACACGCACGTTTTGTTCACCCTGTGCACCGGTAAGACAACCCCGAGGAGAGATTTCATCATGGATCTGGCATGGGAGCTTCGTGAGAACCACACGAGAGCCAAGACGAAGGCAGCTGCAGCCGCCAAGGAGGCGGCCAAGGCCGCACCGCCTCCTTCCCGGGCACCCATCCAGCTCCCTAATTGGAAGAGAACACAGTGCCAAGTGAAGCCGCAGTGTGCACGGAACCAGGCCCATGAAAGCTGTGCACGGTGTCACCGATTTGTTTGTGGGTCTTGCACCCTCAAAATGTGTGGATCAGAGCAATAGAGGAGAGGAGGAAGAGACTGATTAATGCATAAGACTGAAGGCGAGGGCACAATACCGTGTTCAACCCTAATGAACAAGTGACTTGTTTCATGTCATGGCTATTTTCAACGAATATTACCATATCTTTAATGGTTCACATGTGTTTTGCACTCTTTATATAAATTGGCGCTTCTGTGAATGCATAAATTCCGAGTGGCACAGCGTTCGGCCATGATTGGGAGTTCCATAGGGCGGCGCACAATTGGTCCAGTGTTGTCCGGATTTGGCTGGGGTAGGCTTTCATTGTAAATAAGAATTTGTTCTTAGCTGACTTGCCTAGTTAAATAAAAAATAAAAATCAGTTGACCGTGCTTGTCCTGAGGGTGATTATTTATCTGTGATACTTTTAGCTAAATCTACTATGCAAATAAAGTTGGTTAAATTGTGTTTTTATTCCAAGAAAAACACATATGCTTTAGAGGCCTGTGGAATTATGCATGTAGTAGTAATGGGTAGGTGAACATTAACACAGGCCTACTATCTGGGGTAGGTCAATTATATTCACAATAGAAAAAGTTAGGTAAAAATGACTTTTGTTCTACCAGACCGATCTGTGTGTTGATTGATGGCTCGTGAGGAGAGAGGAGCATGAATGGGGTGGGGAGTGAAAAGTGTGGGTGGTGAAAACGTCTCCAGATGGCTATGCCTTATAATGATACTGTGCTTCATTAATGGGACGACAAAATAACATAATAGGGCTATTGAGAGTTAATGTAAAATAGTGACAAAATGTTTTATTATACCAAAAACATTACAAGTAGGGGAAAACCTTAATCTTATCATTGATGTGGTCCTTTATGGTTATTTTTTGCTTCCTGCTTTTCCAAACCTAGACATTATTTATTAACCCCGCACAATTTAATACATTTAATGTATTTGTATTTGTTTCTTTAGCTGAAAGTATCACACAGAAAGCAAGAGGCCAGGCCACTAACAATTTAAAGAGCCAGTGCAGTCAACATGTAACTTTCCTGTGTTTTTTTTAAATATATTTATAACCTATGCGTTTAGAATAATATGAATCCAAAGGGAACCATCGCACTGTCCCAGAAGCTTGGCTGGTGCGTAAAAGCCGTGAATTCAGACAAACAAAAGATGTAGCGTAAAGATTAGGCCTACTTCATTATTATATTTTTACAATTATTTGAACTGCATTAGGAATAGCGTACAGCGGACTTTTGGCTTCACAGCTTTCTTCAGTGTGTAGGTGCAATGTTATTTGAATTCAAAACAGTTTTTGTTTAGGGAACAACTGATGAGTAGCAGGTGCTTTTAATCAGGGTTGCCACTTATCTGCCAATCAGGGATGTGTCTTTTCTGGTCTACCTGTATACAAACAAGTTAGTCACAAAGAAATACAGAATTATAAGGTAAGAGAGCGGGCACCAAGGACAATTCAATTGCCGTAGGTGTCTGCTCACTTGAATACATTATGTCAATTCACGAGATACCTTTCCACAAGGGAGCTGAGGCTCAGCCGTCCATAAATATGTGGGGCTAACTCATAAACGCTATGCAAAATCTGTAAGGACAGTGTTCTTGTAACAGTCTAAATGTGGTCTATAGGAAGGAGGTGAAATATAATTATTAGTTTAAACCGTGTGGAGATACAGAATTTAATGGATATACCCACATGGCATCTCTCTGCTTGGTGGATTAACTTCTTTGATCGCAACGCAATTAATTCATAAAAATGATTTTGTTGTATAAAGTGTCTCGCAACTGACGAGGTGATACTGTATCCTGAAGTCTAATAGTGGTTTTATGTTCTCCAAATCGTACTTTCAGGGCGCGGGATGTTTTCCCAATATACATCTTATTGTAAGAGCACTGTAACATATCGATAACTCTTTTAGTAGAGCAAGTTATACATTATCTCACAGGTCCTAGAAGTCTGAGGGCATACTAAGTTGGAACATTTGCCTATGGTGCTCCACGAGGAACATCAATCGCTAAATAATAGAAGTATAACCAAACCACTGATGCAGGAGCTGCTTGACTTTTTAAACATAGACCTATATGTTGACATCACGGTTCAGTTGAACAGGGGGAAGAAGAACTCTGCATAGGTTAGACATGTGGCATTGACTTTGCCACAGTTTGGGATGTATCATCGTTAGTTACCCTATAGTGAATAGAATTAACTAATTACAAAAAAATGAATTAATTAGCCATTTGAAAACATATTTTCCTTTATCTAAATAGACCTGTGTGTTTAACACACTAACTTCACGATCACAAAAGAACAATAAAAGGACAACTCTTACACCAAGGACAGCTTTCTGATGTTGGTAGGTCTATTTTTCCTTCCCCACTGCACAGTTCGGCTTGTCTTCCCCCAGCTGATAACACCACGTCGAAACTCACATCACGTAGTTAGATGGACGATCATGGATGAGAGATATGAGCAACGTTGAACAATCAAGCCATGGTTAATTATCACTCATCAAATGAAAATGTTGCGTGTGCTTCAGATGGACATATCAGTCCACTAATACAGGACTAGTAAAGGCCCACTGCACTACTTTTGTGAAAATAATTGTTGCTTATTAATACAAAAAAACCAACATTCAAATGTATCAGGGGGTGACGCAACACCCTCAGCATCCCTACTTCCCGATACTATGACATCATGCCGGGATCACTGTGGTCCTTCTCACAGGGAAGAAACGCGCACCTTGCACCCTATTTTTGATCAAGATACGATTTAACGATTTCTATATACACTTGGACGCCATTGCGCTGACCGGCCATTTACTCAGACCAGAGATCCCACGATATAGCCACTGAGGACATCCATGATGGTGGAAAGCCAACACATCTTAGACCGCTGCTCCCGAGTTTATATGGATCACTTGAGATGGAGTTTGCCAGGCTATCACATTACATTTTTTTCTGATTGCTTAGGCACCATCTTTGAAACTATAGGCTATTTTTACTAAACTCTACACATTAACCACAAAACCTTACAACAAACCAGCAAAACGTTATACATCTCTTGCAAAAGCAAACAATTCTTGCAAAACTCTTCAAACTCTTTAAAATAAATGTGTTTTTGCATCAATACAGTACACACAAACCATCATTTCAATAAGCACACGATGTCACGTTCTGACCTTAGTTCTGTTGTTATGTCTTTGTTTTAGTATGGTCAGGGCGTGAGTTGGGTGGGTTGTCTATGTTCCTTTTTCTATGTTTTGGGATTTCTGTGTTTGGCCTGGTATGGTTCTCAATCAGAGGCAGCTGTCAATCGTTGTCCCTGATTGAGAACCATATTTAGGTAGCCTGGTTTCACTTTTGAGTTGTGGGTGATTTTTTTTTGTAGTGTTCAGTTTTATAAATTAAAATGGACACTTACCACGCTGCACATTGGTCCGACATCTCTTACTCCTCGTCAGAAGAAGAGGAGAGTCGTTACACACAAAGCACCAACGACGAACTGATGGTATAAATGGGCATAGTAGTTTGCAATAAAGTTGTGTCATACATGTTTTAAACACACATACACATAGGTATCCAAATGTGTGAAGTATGGATGTGTATTACAAACGTAACACACTATCAATACAAATAAAGGGGGATTTTTTTTATTCTCAAAATATTCTAATACTCAAACAACAAAAAGCGCAGTAGAAGAAAACAAAAAATGTGTGCTAGAAAATAAAAAGAACAGACAAATATTAGGCTACATCTCACCTTCTTTGTGGGTCTGGCCATAAGACTTCATCCACATCCCATGCGATGTTGTCTTGAGCTCGGCAGCGTGGAAAGTATTGCCTGGAGTGCCGTACCCAGGCCTGGCATGACCCCTGATCGACGTCTCCACAAGCTTCCTCCAATGCCTGTAGAAGGGCTACGCGTTGGTGGGGCTGGCGATCATACACTTTCCAACGCCATGCAGAGAATAATTATTCAATAGGATTCAAGAACTGAGTGTATGAGGAGAGATTGAGTGCGATGAAAAGTGGGTGGGTGACCTGTGAACCAATTGCGGTCCACAGCAGCCGGGTGGAAACTAACATTATCCCAGACGATAACGTACCTGGGCTACTCTGGCCATTAGGGATTAGTCTGTTGTGGAGGGTTTGCAGAAATGTGATAATGTGTGCAGTGTTGTATGGGCCTAAGATTGCATGATGGCGAAGGACTCCGTTTTGACTAATAGCCGCACACATTGTTATGTTGCCACCACGTTGTCCCAATACGTTGATGATGGCACTGTGTCGGATTATATTTTTGTCGCGGCCCCTTGTCTTTGCAAGTTTGAAACCTGCCTCATCCATAAATATTAGCTCGTGATGCACTGCATCTGCTTCTAGCTCCATGACTCTCGGAAAGAGACAAGGCAGTACAACGTAGCACAGTACGAAAAGACAGGGATCAGTCAATATGATGTAGCACCAGACACTTCCAGGTCCAGTACCAATGATAGGATAGTATAGTTTACCTGCACATATTCATATCTCAGTTGTACACAGTCTGAGTTTATTTCGAAAAGTGACTGCTTCATCCTAATGCTATTGCGTTTCAGTAGACGACCGTGCAGAGAGACTCACTCTGTTGACGTTTAGGAATATGGTGTTATCTACCATTATGTGGTCCTGCAGGTCTCTGAGTCTGATACAGTTATTTGCAATGACCACAATTTGGGTCTCCAGCTCTGGGGTGAACAGTCCACCTCTTCCACCAGATACTGGTTTTCTTGGAGTTCTATAAAAACATTTGAATGGTTCTAGTGATCGATCCTTCTCATTACGAAAGTACAGTACATATTACTGTACCAGTAAGACTACAGCACGTACAGTTTCTTACCGGTTCTCATTTCTAAATATCCGGATGATACCTGCAACAGTATAACTGCTCAGATTTGGTTGAACCCGTTGCCCAGCCTCCCTCATGCTCATCCCATGGTTGACAACATGATTTCATCAGTTATTGTGTTCCTGACTCCCCTTCCTCTTCCCCGTCCTCTCCTTCTCTCCCGTCCTACTTCACCTCCTCCTCCTACTTCTTCACCTCCTCGTCCTCTCCTTCTCCCCCGTCCTACTTCACCTCCTCCTCCTCCTACTTCTTCACCTCCTCGTCCTCCTCGTACCCCTTCAGTTCTCACCCCTCTTCCTCTCTGTCCAATATTGGCCTCCATTGTTGTCCAAACCAAATGTTTACCAGTGGCCTATGTATAGTTCTCAAGCTATGATTTGTAAGTGAACTCATTATCTAAAAGTGTTTTCACATGTGTCAACGTGAAAAGGCAACTGTCGAAATAGTGTAGCAATGTAGAGGCCAATGTTTACAGTTTTGCTAGAAGTGTGTTATTAAATTGCAAACTGAGTGTAAAGCAGTGGGTGGTGTTTACAGTTTTTCAAAAAAAGTGTGTTATAAAATGACAAACTCAGTGTAAAGCAGAGAACGTGCATTCAGTTTGGCACATTCGGTAAATGCATCGGCTACAAGTGTTAATGGTTTCAGAGATAGTGCTTCAAGAATCACTGTTAGTGTTTACGCATTCGGAAGAAAAAAGAATCACGCATCGGAGTCTGAAAAGGCTCTAGTCTAAAGTTAAGAGACAGTTGAAGTGTTGGCCACCGCATGCTTATGGCAAATAACACCAGATCGAAAAACATGCAAAAGAAAGGAGAGGAGATAAGAAGATATGAATTCATGCGTAAAGAAACATATCCCACTGAATGCACCGAAGGAGGTTCATACTGTGTCCGATCTAGCGTTAACGACTCTTGTTTATATCATGGATATATTGACACACATACTCCTTTCTGCATTTAATTTTTTTCACATTTGTGATTTTCTAAATGTAATCGACAAAATAAAACTGTTCAAATGGATTACATTGTGGTGTTTTTATTCAAAGACAAACGACAGTAACTGTTTGTGGAGTAACATTTTAAGATGCATGTTATTTCTTATTAAAGTATATTCATTCCTACTTTAGTCCAACATGGCAACAAATGGTCAACAAAATAACCCCATAATAGGGAGTTTTAGTTGTAATGGATGCAATAGTCAAAGAAAGGCTACAGGGCTTTTGGGAGAGGACACCCAACACCATCTCGCATATTTTAACCCCCCGTCATTTCATCAACTTTCTTTGCATTACAATTCGAAAAATACATTTTTTTTAAATCCCCCAGAATTTATACAATAACAAAAATACAGTTTGGTTGGTTTAGCAGTAGTGTTTTAAGAATTGCATTAAGTGTCATAATATTTTCGAACATACTACATATCCATTTCCAGTCATAACGTTTTGAATAGGGCAAAACAGTGAAGGAAGAAAATCATACAGGTGTTAGCAATCACAAAGTGTGTGAGGAGAATGTCAGTATGTGCAGCATTAAAATGGTTAGAAATGGTTATGTCGTAAACGAATGATTACCATTATATCAACTGCCTGTACAATACGTATCTCAATAAAACGGTTGCCCGTTCTCTTTTTAGAGATCACCAAACTCTCTCAGTAATACACACTAATACTAACTGAGATTAGATTGTACTTTATCCATCCTCAAGGAGAAATTAGTTTAGATTCAAATCTCTTCTCAATATCTGATAAGGAACCAGCCAGTGACCCCTATAGATAACAGACAGAAACAAAAATAGCATATTCTCGTCAACCAATACAATATCAACTTTCCAGTACAACTTTGAATACAGTCATTCCCATTTGCTGAGGCAGTTGATATAGACACACGTTTAGTTGAGTCAATTCAGATTCTGTCTCCAAAATATTTATTGGTTTAATTTACTGGCATAAAATCGCACGGCATGTGGGGTAAATGATCTCAGGAACACACTGGTTACATTTTCAATCCAAATAAAATAGAATTTTCCTATAAAAACACAATCTACACTTTTACGTTGTCTACAGTTGACCAGCAACTGCAGCAAAATAATCATACAAAATGCTACATAAAAATATATTCACTTATATAATTTGATATAATTGTATTTATTATTTTTTTTAAAAACACTCGCACATCTGAGTTATCTGGTTGCAGGTGCGAGGGAATATGATAATCTCAAAGAAAAGAGAAACCTGCACATTGCTCTTGCTCTAATTAAAGCATATTTCAAAATAAGTAATACCAGCAAGAGCAGTGTGCGGGTTTCTCTTTTGTTTGAATATAATGGCATTGCAAATGACAGTTAGGTTGTAAACTCAAGAGTACGCAAGTTGATATGATGTCCATACTGCTGCAAAGCCGTTCTTCAATTATCTTGTAGGGGTCGCAAAATCCACATGAAAGTCCAGCCAACCATCGCAAAGCATCTGTTGAGCTTCTTCATACGTCACACCAGGACAACTGGGCACAGACGTCAATTCAATGTCTATCCACGTTGTTTCAACGTATTTTTTTTTAAGATGTGTAAACAACGTTTATTCAACCAGTTTGTGCCCAGTGAGGTGGCTCGATTAAATCCATATCGCTGAAGTTCAAAGTTATAGCACGATTTACATTTAATGGCAATGTTCCCGCATTTATGGAGACTGCATTCATAGTAAACTGCATTTTGTCGGCTCAATCAGAAATCAAGCATGCTAAATGCAGGTTGGCATTTATTGTCATGAATCTTGCCCTGGAGTCAGCTCTGCAGAGTGGTCACTAACTGGCACAGCCACAAAGTCATAAAAACCTAACCTTAACTCTAACCTTAAACACACTGCTCACCCGAATGCCTAACTCCAACCTTAAATTATGACCAAAAAGCTACATTTAGTTTTCATGAATTTTTACGAAATAGACAATTTTGGCTTTGCAGCTGGCCCATCTAGAGGAAATCGCTCACTGCTGCTCCCAGGGCAAGACTCAATGACAATAAACGTCAACCTTCCGCTATAGCGCTGAATTTCGGTGATACGGATTGAATCAAGCCCCAGAGGTAATGTAAAAGACAACTGTGAGATCACACAGTCGGGTCATCCCATTCTATGTGTTGACCTGGATAGAAAGCAGCAGCGCTGGACTTGATTCTGACTGCCAGTACTGTTCAAATTCAGGTGCAGGGGCTCCATAATATTGAGCTAATATTCTAGAAGAGGAACAGGAGCTCAAGCAGCAGAACATGTGAGGTGCCGCTACTCAGCTCCGATGAGCTCCTGCCCAAGTCAGGCACTGGAAAGGAGCAGAAGCTCAGCGTTCTCTAACCAGGTCCCAGTGTTAGAAGAAGTCAGATACACTGACTTCTGCAAGAGGAGCATGCATGTACATTTGACCTTGTAACGAAAACAGACCGTGAGGATGTGATGTAAGAGAACTTCCTGGTCCGATGACCTCACAAAAGAGTCACACGAGGGTGTTTCTTAAAAAGTATACTTCAGGCCCCAGTCATACTACTAGAAACGTCAGTCAGTTCTCAGAGCGCGTGTATCAGAGTATGGAGGGCTCTGCGGCGGCCATTTTGTGCTCCTTTAGGAAACACAAAGTCCAAGCTGACCCGACACTGGACTTGACCAACCAACTCCTGACGCTCACGTGCCGTATCCCTAAAAAGAGAGTGAAATGCATGCAGACACCAGACACTTCTCTCCACACCTGCTTCCTCTTTCTGTCTCCTTTTAGAAGAATAGGAACTACTTTTTCCATTGAGTAGTCTAGGATCCCTTCACAACACACAGCAACATTCTCTGACCCTATAGTTGAAATATACAGTGTATTTTTTCAATTTCCGCCATTCACTACCATTCTATGGATACACGTCCATATTAGGACATCCTCAGTATCACCATTCAGTATCATTCCATCATACCCGTGTGGTGTCCATATTAGGACTGCCTCAGTCTCACCATTCAGTATCATTCCATCATACCCGTGTGGTGTCCATATTAGGACATCCTCAGTCTCACCATTTAGTATCATTCCATCATACCCGTGTGGTGTCCATATTAGGACTGCCTCAGTCTCACCATTCAGTATCATTCCATCATACCTGTGTGGTGTCCATATTAGGACATCCTCAGTATCACCATTCAGTATCATTCCATCATACCCGTGTGGTGTCCATATTAGGACTGCCTCAGTCTCAGCAGTCTGGTATGGTAATTGTTCCACCCTCCATCAGTGCTCTCTCAGGTCTATGTGTGCTGATGTATGAGTCTGAATTGTTCCTGTATGTGTTTGTACACTAGTGAAAAATCCAATGTCCCCTCTAGGGATCAATAAGGTTTTATTTCATTTCAATTCAGTTTCATTCATCCAATTGGCTAGGCAGTAGGCAGTTGCCATTGTGCTGGTTAGCTGGGATAGCTGGTATACACAGGTTAAGGTTGGGCACTCTGCGGTAGACAAAATGGAAGGGTTGCGAGTTTGGGTGGCTGTGTATCTCCGCTTTGATTCGCTGGGGGTGTGTGTCCAGGGCTAGCTGCTGACTGGTTGCCTCAGTGATGAGAAAGAGGGCGTGGTTCTCGGGGTCATGAACTTTGAACTTGTAGGCGCAGAGCGAGCATACTTCTTCGGTGGTGGAGTACGGGTGGACGAGGAGGGTTTTGGCTGTGCAGCCGCTGTTGACTTCTTGTAAGGCGACTCGCAGGTAGTTCTGAAGGAGAAGGGATACAAGGAATGTGATACAGGTGTCAATCATACAAATATACATGTATGCAAACATGCAAAACAGATATAAAATATACACATGCAAAAATACATGGGAGAAAATGACACAGATATCAGTTATATGCAGGTGCACATGCAGGATCAGAACTGAGACACAAATACACAGGAATGTTTTTGTTTTTGAAGACACACAGGGAGAAAGATGAAGTAGCTTTGGTACGACTCTATAGCCTCTATTCTTTGTATGGCGTTTACAGGAAGACAGCCATTTCAGAGCGAACAGAGAAAAACCAAGACAACGTGACATTAGCACACAATCACATGCATTAGATTAGTCCAATCTCATCTACCTATCAGCTTCCTTCTCAATATCACTCCCGTCCCTAACCTGGAAATCAAACACGTTTTTCTTCCAAAAGTGTCTTCATAGTTCCAGATCATTTTTGAATACAGATCCAGATGTAGAGGGATAGTCTCAGCATGTCACCACCGGCGCTTCTCATGCAGATTGGTGTTCAGTGAAGTTGCCCCGTGACGCTAATCTTGGGTCAGTTTTGCATTCCACCCCACTAATGGTTAAGGTTAGGATTGGGGGAAAGAAAGCTGATCCTAGATCTGTACTTAAGGGAAACTTCACACTGGAGCCATGCAGATTCAGTCCCCAATCTCAGGGGAGGCGTTTTAGGGGGGCGTTCTTTCAAACTCACTGCCTGGGGAGGGGGTCAGATGGGGTTCAGGGCGATACCTGGAAGTCGTCCACGGAGGGGGCCGTGCGCTGGGCGGTGCGTCGGCGGTGCCACTGGTGCAGGGTGTCTCTGGCCTCGGAGCTGAGGACCCTGGCTGCCTGTTCCTCCTGGAAGTTCTTGATGAGAGCCATGGCCCCGTACGCACTGGTCAGGTAGTAGCCACCTGGGAGAGGGAGGGTTGGGGAGAAGGGGAGAGCAGGCAGGGAAGGAGGAGACCCAGGAAGAGAAATATAATACATGTCAATATGGGCATGCTGCAGTTTGACTGTGGTCGTGTTAATGTGTCAACGAGGCTATACGAGGTGGAAAATGACGTATACGGTCTGTATGTTGGTGAAGAACACATTCTGGTTTATACGTGAGTATATCGCATTGCACTCCTACAGTGTTTTTGGGACTGAGAACAGGACACTGGACTAGAGGAAGTGCCCTTTGTAAGATAATCATCAGGAAGCCACTAACGAGAGGGACAATACCTTTTCCAAGTGAACCCAACCCCACCTTATGAACATTCCAATTCACATCGTCTTCCTGTGGAACACACTTGTTTCCTACCAAGCCTGCCTTCCAGTCTGGGCTTGAACTTGACCTGTAGTTGCCTTGCACGACCTGAGCTAACACATATGCATGGTAATGAACTTGATTTTGAGATAAATTGCCTGTTAATTGCAGAAAGAAATGATGTTAGGTAGAGTGTACCAAGATACTAGATTTAATTTATTATAGACCTGTCTAGATCTAATATTACTGTGAGTTAAAGTGAGGTAGGGATGCGTTTTTACTGTAGTTTATGATACGGATACACAGGAGAACCGACCAGATTGTGTTGTCCTGACCCAAGTTCCTGAAGTTAGACTATGATTGGGCCAGGCAGATCTATTGTCAGTCCAGACCTTGCCTCCTGCACTTGTGTGAAGGTGAAAACTGTCACCACAAAACCTTGCAAGACGGCCAGTTCACTGGGTCGCTGAGCAGCATGACACAACACGAGCTTGACTCATTCTGATAGATAAAGGTAGGGATAGATCAGTTGGAGGAGACAGACAGGTAGACCTCCCCTCTTCAATGATCAGTCCAGGTAATCTGTATACTGTGGTATTGAATCCAGTGTCATTATGTGATGGGAGACCTACCCTCTCCATGCAGCAGTGTGGGATCCAGCAGCTCCATCATGTAGAGGATCTCAGTGTCTAGCTGAGGCATGTCACACTGGGCCAGGACATAGGTCAGCATCGGTAGGAAGTCATCTGCTCCGTACATCCTCCCTGTGAGAGAGATTATTATTATTATTATTTTTATGTTAATATTGTACATCTCTAAAGTAAGCTTTGGCAATATGTACATTCTTACGTCATGCCAATAAAGCAAATTGAATTGAAGGGAATTGAGAGAGAGAGTGGAGAGAGAGGAGAGAGAGAAGAGAGACCGAGAGAGGAGAGAGAGAAGAGGGAAAGAGATAGAGGGGAGCGAGAGGAGAGAGAAAGAGATAGAGGAGAGCGAGAGAGAGAGAGAGAGAGAGAGAAAGAGGAGAAAAGACAAGAGAGAGAGAGCGACAAGCGAGAGAGGAGAGAGAGAAAGAGAGAGATAGAGAAGAGAGATAGAGAAAGGAGAGAGAAAGAAAAGAGAAGAGAGAGAGAGAGAGGGGGGGGGGAGAGAGAGAGAGGGGGGGGGGAGAGGGAGAGAAAGGCATGTCACAATGGGCCAGGACATAGGCCCGTATGGGCAGGAAGTCATCCTCCCTGTAAATCCACCCTGAGAGAGATTTACACAGCGGGGAAAGGCAAGGTGAGGTATAGGAAAGGTGTGGTCAGATGAAAACACACACATGAACACACAAACACACACACTCTGAAGCATGCAGATAAAACAGGGTTAGGGGTCAATAGAATTTCAATAGAATTTTAAAAATATTTTATCAAACAGAAGAATTAAGAAAAAGTGCTTTTTAGTTTCCTTCCTGAATTTACTGAATTTAAATGGAATTGATCCCAATCTTGTGTAATACACAACCAGGTCCACTATAGACAAATATGTGGAACTCATCCACCCTCTCTGCACAGGCACCCTCTCTCCCAAAACACATCCTCCCCCCAATTCCACCTACCTGAGTTATCCTGCATGATGGTGTAGATGAGTTTACACACTCGGAGCAGTAGCGACACCTTCTTATCCGGGGAGTACATCTTCCTCATGTTGTGGAACTTGTGGCGGATCTTCTCGATGGCCATGGGGTCAGGGGGCACGGCCCCGTCCACACCCAGGTCCTGGGGCCTCCGGGTCTTAGCCAGGGCCAGGTTCTCCCTCAGCTGCTGCCAGCCTCCACTGCTCACCTAGGAGGAGAGGAAGGAGGAGAAGGTGATGAGTGTAGAAGTTTAGCTATAAGAAGTGACAAAGCCCCAATGCTTAAATGGGAGAGGAGAGAGAGGAAGGCCAATGTTATGGTCATAGATATATAATTACTAGACAAACAAGGTTATGAATCATCATCATGGTCATGATCGCCATCTATTAATTACATTTCTATGATCATTGTTCCTTCTATTTATTCTATTTCCATCATAGAAATGTAATTACCAGAAGGGGAGAAAACCACTCAGATCTGTGGTTATGATGACATCAACTTCAGGATTCTCCTTAGTGTAAACACTACATATAAAATATATCCTGTTTAAAAGACATGAGCTCCTTGACTGACGTTCCACTAATTTTCAGAATCAACTATGATTCTATCAGGTGCTGCAATGGAAGACAAAGCTCACCTGGAAGTCGTGTAGGGCCACTTCCACTACGCCCTTCAGCGGCTTCAACACACATTTGTGCATGGCCTTCTCCAGGACAGAGTCTAGAGATAAAACACAGACATGTTGGGGGTTACTGACTGCTTCCCAACACTGGCTTGGCCCATATTGAGTCGTCAAATAGAGTTCAATAAATCTAAACTGGATCAAGACACACTGCTGTGTGCAGGGCTTTCTTCGTCTTTTTTGGAGTTCAATCAATGTTTCACACCATTATGAGGATGTGGTAAAACTCTCCGTTACATAAGAGCTTCACATTTAAAACTTTTAAAGGGGGTAAATCTCATGCAACTGTAAATGCTTTTCCGCAATAAAACGGTAAACTTAAACGCTGTAAAAAGTCATGCCGTAAAATAAATACCATCCATAACCATTAAAAACCTCAACTGACCCAGATGCAGTTTGACCGTGCAATAGCATTTTACTGTACAATGGTGCGTAAGCTGTGAAGAGCTACTTCCACTGCCTCGCCCTAAAACATAACTCAGCCATAACCATAGCTGAACCTGCACTAACGGACATCACCTCAAGATTCCCAGGAGAATAATGGATACATCCTTGAACACAAAGTTCACAGTTTGATAAAACAATAGCCCACATCCATCACGTAGCCTATTCTATTATTTTTCATCTGACCTCAAACTGTATAAAATCAGGGTCAGTGAAGCGGTGCAACCTGTTTTCAAGTAAATAACTGTTTCTCAGTCATTGCTGCTGATTAACTAGTGGTGACAGAGCCCATGAACCGTAGCCGGCAGCTGGGTACTGAACCGTAGTTTTGCATTGGTTAACGCCACTGTATCGTGCAAAAGGACTTCATCCAAATTAATCTAGTGGTCTATTGTGTGGAAAACCTGAGAGTAACAGAAGCCAAGAAAGGAGGACTGCTTTATGGTGTTTGACATGAGTAATGCTGGGTTTTCCAGGAAAACAGAGCTGGGAGAAAGAGAGAGAGAAAGAGAGAGAGGTACAGAGAGAGAGAGAGAGAGGGGGGGGGGTGTACAGAGAGGGAGAGGGGGTGTACAGAGAGAGAGAGAGGGGGTTGTACAGAGAGAGAGGGGGGGGGGGTTGTACAGAGAGAGAGAGAGGGTGTACAGAGAGAGAGAGGGGGGGTGTACAGAGAGAGAGAGGGGGTGTACAGAGAGAGAGGGGGGTGTACAGAGAGAGAGAGGGTGTACAGAGAGAGAGAGGGGGGTGTACAGAGAGAGAGAGGGTGTACAGAGAGAGAGAGGGGGTGTACAGAGAGAGAGAGAGAGAGAGAGGGGGGGGGTCTACAGAGAGAGAGAGAGGGGGTGTACAGAGAGAGAGAGGGTGTACAGAGAGAGAGAGAGAGGGGGGGGTGTACAGAGAGAGAGAGGGTGTACAGAGAGAGAGAGGGGGGGGTGTACAGAGAGAGAGAGGGTGTACAGAGAGAGAGAGAGAGATTGGGGGGTGTACAGAGAGAGAGGGTGTACAGAGAGAGAGAGAGGGGGGGTGTGCAGAGAGAGAGAGGGTGTACAGAGAGAGAGAGGGTGTACAGAGAGAGAGAGGGTGTACAGAGAGAGAGAGGGTGTACAGAGAGAGAGAGGGTGTACAGAGAGAGAGAAAGAAAGATAAAAAGAGGGAGGTTTGGGGAAGTGTAAGGTTAGAAAACTCCCCACTCCCTACAGACTACACAGCACTATATTCCTATACGTATAAATGAGCCAGTTTAGCAAAGCAATGTCAACCAAGGTAAAAACTGTGTAGCGTTTTACTGTCGGATACGACTAATAAAATAAATATGATTCTGAATAGATGGAGAGGTAGGTAGATTATTAACATGGACACGAGAGCTGGATAAACACACACTGGTTAGTAGTTCATACACATGAAGCAAACACACACACACACACACGTCCCTCTACACTTCTTTACTGCTGGTTTCCTCTCAGGACCTTGACTCCTTGGTATGTTGGGCAATGTTTGTTATGTTGCTATACCACCTCTGTAAAGCCTTGGGCTACACTGTAAGTCTTGGGCAACAATGGGCTCCACTCCTTAGAAAAAAGGGTTCCAAAAGGGTTCTTTGTAGAGAGATAGGGTTCTACCAAGAACCAGTTTGATCAGAAGAACCCTTTTTGGAAGACAAGGGTCCTTTGTAAGCCAAATGGTTCTATCTACAACCTTGAACATCCTACATTGTTTTTGAAGAGAGGGTTCTTTGATGTTTCTTTGGAGGGCAAGAAGGGTTCTACATAGAACCATACATCCTTCATCACTGTTAGGGGACCTCTTCATACTGAAGAATGTGTCTAGTTTTTTTTACGATTAGCTTTTGTTGTTGTGTATAATAAGGCATATACTATTGTGTACATGAATATGTGGTCTATTGTGTTTACTGTATTTTGATGTGTATTGTGGTGCTCCACAGGGCTCATCTGGAAGAGATACCTTGGTCTCAGCATTGACTTAAAGGTCAAATTAAAGGTAAAAACAAATGTAAAAAAAATAATATACTATTTCCCAGCATGCTCTATTGCAGGGAGATTTTCAGAATAGTTTGTTTTACTGTAATATCTGTGGTTTTGCATGTACAACGATTGGTTGATACATTTTGTGCTACACAAAGATAAATAACATACAGTTCTTTTTAAACATCCAATCTGTTGGATTTATTGCACCCGTTACTGAGATGGTTGTTCCAGTTTAAATGATTGAGGTCGTCTCAGTATTCAATCTTCCCTACCCTGGCAGCCATTCTGAATGCAGGTTGCGGGTGATTAATCATTCCACTTGTTGGATATCCTAACTCTGACTGGATACCAATAGAAATTAAACATCACTTCGTAAGCCAGCATAATGTGACTTGCAGGCCTGATGTGGCCTGTAAACCAGGAGATTCTTAACACCACTGTGTTACGGTATAACTAGGCCCTCAAAGAAAGACCAACGACTTTTAGAACTAACCCAAGATAGACCAGAGCCTGTCGTTTCCAATAGGAGCAAATCCCTCATAGTGTGCAGAACAAACAAGGAGGTGGGCAGAGCCAAGCATGAGCTAGTGAGATTCTATTGGCTCATTCTAGCATGTATTTGCATATTTCTGTTCGGGAACACCTACTCCGTGAAGTGCGTGTGTGCAATAACTCAATTCACCCTTACACTCCTCCTAAACAACAACATATTTCACAACTTTAGCAAAAGATAAAGTCTCTAAAACGCAGTCCACTCTGTTTGTTCCAGATTCTAGTTTTGGAAACAGAAAACTGTATGGAGGTCATATGGCCAAAACCCATCTCGCTCAACCTTCTCCCTCTGCCGGGCACTGGGTTTCTGATCACCATATCTTGTACTGAGTGGAAATGCCAACCGGATGCTTCACATGTATACATCCGGTGAAATATCTGACTCATTGTTCTATTTGTGGAAAGGCCTTATGATATACACTACCGTTCAAAAGTTTGGGGTCAGCCTATACAATGAATCATACCATGACTGTACTCATAGGTCACCTTCACAACCATTCAAAAGTTTGGGGTCACTTAGAAATGTCCTTGTTTTTCAAAGAAAAATACATTTACAAATACATTTTGTCCATTAAAATAACATCAAATTCATCAGCAAACATCACTCCTGTGTTCCAATGGCAAGTTGTGTTAGCTAATCCAAGTTAATCATTTTAAAAGGCTAATTGATCATTAGAAAACCCTTTTGCAATTATGTCAGCACAGCTGAAAACTGTTGTTCTGATTAAAAAAGCAATAAAACTGGCCTTCTTTAGACTAGTTGAGTATCTGGAGCATCAGCAATTGTGGATTCGATTACAGGCTCAAAATGGCCGGAAACAAAGAACTTTATTCTGAAACTCGTCAGTCTATTCTTGTTCTGAGAAATGGAAGGCTATTCCATGTGAGAAATTGCCAAGAAACTAAAGATCTGGTAGAATGCTGTGTACTACTCCCTTCACAGAACAGCACAAACTGTCTCTAGAGTTAGGGTTAGGTTTAGTTTTAGGGTAAGGGGTTTGGAGTTAAGGAAAATAGGATTTTGAATGGGAATACATTTTTTTTGGTCCCACACTTGGATATTAAAACCAACCTGTGTGTGTGTGTGTCAGTGGGTATCTGTGTGTGTTGACAGTCCTCTGGTTCCCTTTATAAACACACACTTGGTTACTCTACCTCCATGCTCACTCTTTACCTCAAATACCAGTAAAACTATACATTTTGGGCTTTTAAATGACATTACGACGACCTACACCCATTTCTCCCTAACGCCTCTTATACCTACAGTATACAGTCTACGCTGACATAGTATGTCAACAGTGAGGAGAGCACGGTCCAAGCTTCACTTCTCTATTCCTGAAAGCCTTCCATAGCCTACAGGCTTTGACCATTACGTCAGTCTGTCTGTCTATACAGGAATCCACTTTGTGTTACTAGTCGAGACTAAACCTTGTAAACATTGTATCTGGTGGAAAACACGGAACATCCGAGCCTATGTTACTGTCCTTTGGGTGGCAGAACGTTACTGTGCCTGGTTTAGTAAATGTATGCATAGACCTATCGAGAGCATTGGTAGTCTTTTATTGTTATGTTTATTACCTTGCATACTACTAAGTTGAAAGAGAGAGAGTTTCTTGCTTTGGCAATGTTAACACGTTTCCCATGCCAATAAAGCCCCTTGAATTGAATTGAGAGACAGAGAGAGAGAGAGAGATAGACAAAGAGACAGAGAGAGAGAGAGAGATAGACAAAGAGAGAGAGGGAGAGAGACAAAGAGAGAGAGGGAGAGAGACAAAGAGAGAGAGGGAGAGAGACAAAGAGTGAGAGGGAGAGAGACAAAGAGAGAGAGAGAGACAAGAGAGAGAGAGAGAGAGAGAGAGAGAGAGAGGTCAGCTACCACTCCAAGAACCACTTCTTCTCTGAACAATGCTTGGCTGTTGTTGTTTACAAAGAACAAGGGAAAAGAGACGAGTGTAAAATTATGGCTACATAATCATGCAAATACGTATTCAGCCCAAACTCAATGAAAACCCTATTTGGCAACATTGGCTAAGTCAGCCTCATCACAATTTCACCGTCAAACATTAGCACTTGCTTGCTTCAGCTCCGTGGCATCAAAATGAGGACTACGTATTGTAGCCTCCTATAACTAGGCCTATTTTCTGTCACTAGTACGTCACACCATATTTGGTCCCACATTAAAAGAATCCCTGACATTTAGGGATTTTTGTTGGGAGATAATTGTCATTTTTGCCATTCCAATTTAACCACGAAAGAAGCTTGGCATTTGGCACAACTGTGTGAATTTGTGCCAAGCTGGAGAGGCCAGGAATAACTGACTGTAGGGAAGGGAGGGTACACTGGCATCTCACTGGCATCTCACTGGCATCTCACTGGCATCTCACTGGCATCTCCGTAACCCAACACTGGTTTATATAACCAGTCTGTCTTAACATGGACTAATAGGGAGTGCTTCAAATAGCTGGGCTAATTTTCATCATGTACATAGACTAAGTCTTGACAGTTTATCACTGTAAATATGTTGTAAGTGGATTAGGTCACTGTGAAACTAGTTTTTAGGTATTACTTCCCTATTAGAGCTGAAGTGCTCGGAGAGAGAGCCAACATGAGCAAATAATTGGGATATGAGAAACACCCACAACCACACACTCATACAGACGTTCATGTGAAGTACGTATGTATCTACCCACACACCAGCTTCCTTGTAGTCTGAGTTTCAATGATATGTACAGTAGGCCATAAAGACACCCCTCCCCCTACCCCACACACGAACACTCACCTATCTGATCCTCGGGTATGAGGGATTCGATGGGCGGGTCCAGTTCGGAGCTCTGCGTCAGGTAGGCCTTCATCTGGGTCATGAACTGTCTGAGGGTCTGCAGGAGGTCTAAGCCTGACGTATGACACCCCTTATTCTCCTGTACAAAACTGATATAATCCTGAACCAGGCATCCAAAGTAGGAACTCTTGTCCCTGGAGAGCTCCGCTATCCTCCTCACGGCTCGCCTTTCTGGGGTCATGAAGGTGCTGAAGACTCCAGAAACTTTCCGGAAGCTCAGCGCAACCTTGACCCCGACCCCTCTCCGGTGGGCTTTGAAGGGAGGACGGAGGCCCTGGTCCAGGTCGTTCTCCAGGCTGACGCCGTAGTCTTCCTCTTCTTCGTCACAGAGGTCTTCGTCGTCGCTGCTGTCCTTGTTGTTGCCAAGGTGATGCTGTAATCTGAGAGGGGGGCTGGCGGGGAGGGAGAGGGGAGGGTGGGAGTAGTCCAGAGAATCTGAGGAAGAGGTGGAGATGGACATGTCGCTCAGCCTCCCCTCTTGTCCCTCTCGCCTGGGGGTCTTACCCGGAGGGGTGGGGGGGCTACCAGCACCATTTCCCACTATGGAGGGAGCGGGTATGGCCGGTGTCTGGCACGGGGAAGCTTGGCACGGGACAGAGCCTTGGCGATAGTTTCGTCATCAAGAGCGATGTGGCACCGGTGGGCGTCGATGTCAGGTTTATTGGGGCGTGGGTGAGGAGGGTGCTGAGGGTGTTGGTGGGGCACAGGGATGGCGGCGCTGCTTGTCATCTTTTTGGAATGGCTGCTGTGCCTGGCACCCATGGGAGGGCGAGGGGTGGGGCGAAGGTTCTGATTGGATGAAGGTTGCAGTGGTTGCCTGGTGACAACAATGGCTGCGGGCGTTTCGGGCATGCTGCTCTTGGGCTTCTGGGGTAGATGGGTGGGGGGAGGGGGAGCTTGGCGGCGCTGGGAGAGGGAACGGGGGGGCGGGAATAAGAGGGAATGGGGAGGCGGGGGCCTAGGTGGGCGTGACTTCCTGTTCACGTTGGGGTCCGTGACAGGGGCCGAAGACGTCCCAACGGTAGTTCCTGGACTGGGGGTGGAGTGTGTGACGTAGGGGGAAGGAGAGGAGGAAGAGGATGAAGGGTCTTCCTCAAGCCGCCAGTGAGTCTGGAGGAAGAGGGGGTTGACGAAGCAAAGAGCCCCGTTGGACTGGCTTCTCTCCAGGCGAGAGGAGGAGGAGGAGGAAGGGGGACGAGCTGGAGGAACGCTGCTGTGGCGAGTCACACTCTGTTTCTCTTGTGTCCTCTCTGCACCCTGGTTGTCAACGTCTCTGTCAGGGTGCTGTGGTGGAGGGCGAGAGGGAGAGGTTGTCCTTCGCAGGCTGCCTAGAGCAGAGTGCCAGAATCCTAACAGGAGAAAAGAGATTGGGAATCATTAACAGAGTCCACACATCGTATACGCCCAATTTTTCAGTTTTTGATTTGTTAAAAAAGTTTGAAATATCCAATAAATGTCGTTCCACTTCATGATTGTGTCCCACTTGTTGTTGATTCTTCACAAAAAAATCAGTTTTATATCTTTATGTTTGAAGCCTGAAATGTGGCAAAAGGTCGCAAAGTTCAAGGGGGCCGAATACTTTCGCAGGGCACTGTACATACCCTCATAAACAGACACATACATACCCTCATAAACAGACACATACATACCCTCATACACAGACACATACATACCCTCATACACAGACACATACATACCCTCATAAACAGACACATACATACTCTCATACACAGACACTTACATACCCTCATACACAGACACTTACATACCCTCATAAACAGACACTTACATACCCTCATAAACAGACACATACATACTCTCATACACAGACACATACATACCCTCATACACAGACACATACATACCCTCATACACAGACACATACATACCCTCAAACAGACACATACATACCCTCATACACAGACACATACATACCCTCATACACAGACACATACATACCCTCATAAACAGACACATACATACCCTCATAAACAGACACATACATACCCTCATACACAGCCACATACATACCCTCATACACAGACACATACATACCCTCATACACAGACACATACATACCCTCATACACAGACACATACATACCCTCATACACAGACACATACATACCCTCATACACAGACACATACATACCCTCATACACAGACACATACATACCTTAATACACAGAAACCTACAAACCGCCTAGCCCTAACCTTGACCCAAACACACAAACAAAATGCATAAACACCCACAGGAACTACCATCAACACCCCTTTCCCACTTACTTTATCCTCCAGTTCACTGACACATCCACAATATAGTGCAAGTAGCACTGTAGTTAGGCAGTCAACCTTTTTAATATCCCTCTCTTTCTTTCTCGCTGTTCCTCTGTGATCCTACGCTCTTCTGAGGCAGCGGAGAATGTGGTGAGCTCAGCCCTGCATCGCCCAGCACTGATTCAAGAATGCTGTCCTGACAGACACACACCCAGAGAGACAGAGAGACGGAGAGGGAGTCACACATGCAAATTCCACAGGGGTGGTGGGAGGAGTCTACACACTGGACAGGCCTACAGTAGTGTATAGGCCCTCCTCTTTCCTGATCGCCCTCCACCTCCCTTCTCTTTGACCGAGTTTCCTGCTGCAATGCAGGACATTGGTTTCCGTTACGATCGTCTCTTCTGTTTTTTCACTTGTATCCACTGAATCAGTCTATTGTTTGCTGGCACTCGGTACACAAGTCTCTGTGCTAACTCATCCAGACAAACAATCACACACTAAGAAATACTTTACAGAATAATGGCATTCATGTAATAGAATCTACAGACTGTTATAAATGATTCCATAAGTTACTTTAGAGGACTGCGAAGCACGTTCTGTGCGCATTGAATTCCACAAGCACACACACACCGTCTGCACAGCAACACATCTGGGACGGTAGAGAGCAACGGAGCTATGTCGGGCACCGCTTCAAAGGTCTCGTCATACCTCTCTAGTCTAGGGACGGAAACAACTCGGTGGTATTGATGAAATGCCCACTTGAGAAACATGACCTCTGGAGCTAGACTGAGACATGCAAACTCTCCATGCCCTTTACCCCACCCAGAGTGCACTCATCCTGGGCTGGGTTTAGCAGTGACCCCCCCTCCCCCCTCCCCTCGGGGAATAGTCTGGATGGATCTCCTGCAGAGAGCTTTACTGATAGTTCAAAGGACATTTCTTCCTCCACTACTTTCTGAGTCTAGGACAGACTCTGTACCCAGAGCTAAATTGTGTGCCAGTAATGTATTCATAACCTTCCGTAATGGAGTATACTGCAACAAGGTGTGTATGTAGTGAGTGAACAAACTCAATTCAGTAGGGGGAACCATGTCCGCTATTCCCTTCATGACCTCGTAGTTAGTATGAATAATTCATGAACTACGTTGAAATGACTTAGCCGAGCCAAAGTCTGCTGCCCTTGGAAAAACCTTTGATAAAATCTTGGTGCTGCAAAACAATATCCTTTTTGCCCCCTGAGAGAGAAAATACCCATTATGCATTTCTGTACTGGATTTACCGCAGTGTTTGAGCTGAAAGGCTTAGCCTTTTCTGTAAAACACTGGCGACACACTGGTGTGGGTTTAAATCTCCATGGAAATGTGGCACCAGAAAAGTAATATTTGAGAGGCTTCAAGACGATTTGATTTCCCGGTACCCCAGACGGACAACATGTGTTTCATACAATAACATAGATGTCTTGAGACGAGTCTGCAAAGATCTCTCACTCACACTCACACACACACACACACACACACACACACACACACACACACACACACACACACACACACACACACACACACACACACACATACATACATACATACATACATACATACATACATACATACATACATACATACATACATACATACATACATACATACATATATATATATAGAAAGTAAGCCTGTGACTGATGTGTGTGCCTGTGTGTATAATTCTCCAGTCACCACACCCTCCTCCTCAGCCCTGAGTTATGCTGCCTGCCTGGAGGAAACTGACTCACACACTGGCGTTTCAACAGAAGGAAACTAAGAATATCATGATAGAGTGACTAACTAAACCTGCCATGAAACCAGACCGCACCGGTCAGCATGAGTTAACTAACATATAAAACTAATAGAAGGTATCAGTAGCCGCAGCACCTGTACACATAGAAATGTCACTCTGTGGAATGAGGGGCTTTTTTTTACGTTATGCTTGTATGTACTCAAGGAGACACAGCCCATTTGGATATATTGCCTTCAACAATATGATATACATTTATAAATAAATACAATTATGCTGTTTCCTTCTATATCAATTTACTATCGGATAATTCATTGGCTTATAGCTCACTTTTGGGGACATTCTCCACTTTTCAACATCATATTCATTATCTCCAGGGCCAGGTTTAAAGGGGTTTAAAGGGATAGTTTAGTCTGGAACTTCCCCAGAGTCAGATGAACTCGTGGATACCATTTGTATGTCTCTTAGCAATTGCTAACTAGAATTAGCGCAATGACTGGAAGTCTATGGGATGGCTTGTGAAACTACCTCTAACTTCCTTCATACCGGACGCAGATACATATAAAATCCACAAGTTCCTCTGACCCTGGGGAAGTATATAAAGGGCCTCATTGCCAGAATCCCAAACTATCCCTTTAAGCAGAGAAGAAAATAGAGTTGATCACATTCTACCCATCTATTACTGTAGTACCTGCTCCTAGTTGGGCCACCTCCTCCAGGTCTTTCTGAGTCTTGGAGGCTGCAATGGCTTCTGGGAGATTCAGGGTGAAGGGAAGGACGTCCCTGAAAAGAGAAGAGAGAGAATGATCCAACTATGTCTATAATGTCCAACAGATATTCAGGAGACTCCAAGAGTGGACTTTCCCAGTCTGTATCTCCTCCTACTAGCTGGACCTGTGTTCTGTCCTCAGGGTGGGTGATGTCACAGGGTGGTAGAAGGGGTTTGTCAAAGCAAACACAACAGCCTGAACACCAGAGCGACCGGAGCAGAGAGGTGAGGAAGAGAGTGACATCACTGTGCTGTTACTGTCAACTCAATGCCAACTAACAGAGCCTTGAGGCCTCAGCTGGTGAATCTCTTCACTAGCAATCACAATATGCTGACTAACACATTAATTTTAATGTCAAATTGAATATGCAAGTTATTGAGGATATTTTCCCTACTCGGTCCCTTGCTATTAATGAACGGTAACTCGGGCCTGAAGTTTTTTCCTAGTCACGTCATGTGAATATGAAAAACTCCTGCCGCTCATGATGGTAAAGTATATCATTATATTCTGTATTTTTTCCAGATTGAAACTGTGTTGTGATGTGTTGGGCATCACTGTATATTACTGGAAATTACTGGATATTACTGAATATTACTGGGCATTACTGGATATTACTGGGTATTACTGGACATTACTGGATATTACTGGGTATTACTGGGTATTACTGGACATTACTGGACATTACTGGATATTACTGGGTATTACTGGGTATTACTGGGTATTACTGGACATTACTGGATATTACTGGGTATTACTGGGTATTACTGGGTATTACTGGGTATTACTGGGTATTACTGGACATTACTGGATATTACTGGACATTACTGGCACAGTGGTACTACGTTCCTTTCATCTACTTCCCTGGCCACAAAGGTTTTACGTCATTCCACTTATGGGGTATTGTTGTATGTTTACTATAAGATGGTGTTTTGTCATTATTGGACATTATTGACGTTACAGTTGTTTAATGTTTCGGTTTCTATTACTCAGTTGAAACAAAGTTCTGACGTGTCTTTCGCTTTGAGCTGTCTGTCTGCCCAGCTGGCATGGAGCTGGTCTAAAACCAGAAGTGAGAAGAGGGCAGTTGTCACGTTCTGATCCTAGTTCCTTTATTTTGTCTTTGTGTTAGTATGGTCAGGGTGTGAATTGGAGTGGGCAGTCTATGTTCGTTTTCTAGGTTGTATTTATGTGTTTGGCCTGGTATGGTTCTCAATCAGAGGCAGGTGTCGTTCGTTGTCTCTGATTGAGAATCATACTTAGGTAGCCTTTTCCCACCTGTGTTTTGTGGGAGAATATTTTCAGTTTCAGTGTTTGCACCATTCGGGACTGTTTCAGTTTTCATTTTGATTCTCTTGTTCTTTTTGTATTTTGTATTCATTCTCATTAAAAGACATTATGGATACGTACCACGTTGCGCATTGGTCCGATCTCTCCTACTCCTCCTCAGAAGAGGAAGAGGAAATCCGTTACAGCAGTTGAGACAAGCTATGTCCTGAGTGCTTACCTCTTACTTAACACATGGTACCCGATAGTAAATCTACAGGTTATGATCTTATGGACAATTTTTTGCTTCGCAATGCTGCTCTCCAGACTGCAGCTCCACTGAAATACATATTTAATTGGTCACTGGAAAAAGGGATGTTTGCAAATGTATGGAAGCATTCTAAACTGTGTCCTATTCCGAAAGACAGTAAGGAACCCATTACTCCTGTCAACCAATTAGTCTACTCTCTTCACTCAATAAGATATTGGAGGGCATTGTGAGTAGACAAATATGGGAGAAAGAATGATCTGATTACAGCCAATCAGTATGCTTATCGCAAAAACCATTCCACTACCACTGCATTGGTTGACATGACTGACCAGTCATGTTATGGATAATGGCAGGTTTGTGGGTGTACTATTTTTAGAGTTTAGTACAGCATTTAATTTAGTGGATCATGAAATAACTTTGACAAAATTAATGCATTATGGTTTTAAGGAGGTAGCATTGAATTGGGTACAGTCATATCTAACTGACAGGAAACAGTCCACCTATATCAATGGTTCATTTTCTTCCCCCCATGCTTGAAACTGAGGAATACCGCAGGGCAGCTGCCTTGGGCCACTTCTTTATTTAATATATACCAACAACCTTCCTTATGCATTATCTGAAACTCAAGCTACTATATTTGCAGATGATACTGTATAAATTGCAGTAAGACAATCGGTTCAACAGGTACAGCAAGGAGATTTGGAGAATATCAAGGAGTGGGTTTGCCGGAACAAACTTGTTTTCAACACCAAGAAAACCAAAGTTAGGTTGGTCTGTTCCACTAGGAAAAAGGAGTACAAACTGAGGAAGTGGCAGAAACCAAACTACTGGGAGTGCAGCTAGACAACTGCTTATCATGGTCATCTCAAATAACTCATCTATCTAAAAAAAAATATTAAAACAGCAAGCATGATCAGAAGGACCAGGAAAGATTATTTTCTTTTTTTGTGTGTTTTTTGTTGTTGTTGAACTTTACCTCTTTTTCTCCCCAATTTCGTGGTATCCAATTGTTTAGTAGCTACTATCTAGTCTCATCGCTACAACTCCCATACGGGAGAGACGAAGGTTGAAGGTCATGCGTCCTCCGATACACAACCCAACCAAGCAGCATTGCTTCTTAACACAGCGCACATCCAACCCGGAAGCCAGCCGCACCAATGTGTCGGAGGAAACACCGTGCACCTGGCAACCTTGGTTAGCGCGCACTGCGCCCGGCCCGCCACGGGAGTCGCTGGTGCGCGATGAGGCAAGAATATCCCTACCGGCCAAGCCCTTCCTAATCTGGACAATGCTAGGCCAAGTGTGTGTCGCCCCACGGACCTCCCGGGCGCGAACCCAGAGTCTCTGGTAGTACAGCGCCGTTAACCGCTGCGTCACCCGGTAGGCCCCTCAGGAAAGATTCTTAAGTAAACAACACAAGCATTAATTGAGAGTCTGGTGAACTACTGTTATGTGGTCTGAGGAAATGCATTAGCAAGTGAAATTAGGAGGCTGCATATTGCACAGAACAAAGCAGCAAGGATTGTTTTAATAAATCTTCTTAGGGCTAGGGGGCAGTATTTGGAAATTTGGATGAATGATGTGCCCAAAGTAAACTGCCTGTTACTCAGGCCCAGTAGCTAGGATATGCATATAATTGGTAGCATTGGATAGAAAACACTCTGAAGTTTCTAAAACAGTTACAATAATGTCTGTGAGTATAACAGAATTGATATGGCAGGCTCAAACCCCAGAGAAATCCATCTGGAAAATTTATTTTTGAGGTCACAGGCCATTTCAATGCTAGTCTATGGGATATACAAATACATTTCTCCCAGATTGCAGTTCCTATGGCTTCCACTAGATGTCAACAGTCTTTAGAAAGGGTTTCAGGCTTTCTTTTTAAACGAACGAGTAGTTGTAGTTTTTCCAAGGTGTCTCTCATTAGAAAAGTAGTTTTGTTGCGTGTGAATGAGGAGCGCATGAATGAGGTGCGCGCTCTTCGCTATTTATCTTCCCTATTGAACATACTATTCTCCATCTGAAATTTCATCTATTATTTAGATATTAGAATACCTGAGGATTAATTAGAAACATTGTTTGACTTGTTTGGACAAACTTTACCGATACATTTTTGGATGAATTTGTATGCATGTTGAATGAGTGGATTTTTGAATGAAGCGAGCCAACTAAATGGACAATTTTGGGATATAAAGAAGGACTTTATCGAACAATTGTTGTGTAGCTGGGACCCTTGGGATTGCAAGCAGAGGAAGATCTTCAACGGTAAGTGATTTATTTTATCGCTATTTGTGATTTTTGTGACGCCTGTGCTGGTTTGGAAAAGTATTTTGATGTGGGGCGCTGTCCTCAGATAATCACATGGAATGCTTTTGCCGTAAAGCCTTTTTGAAATCTCACAATGCGATTAACAGGAAGTTAAGCTTTTAAACGATGTAAGACACTTGTATTTTCATGAATGTTTAATATTACGATTTTTGAATTTCGCGCTCTGCAATTTCATCGGATGTTGTCGTGGTGGGACGCTAGCGGGACACCTAGCCCAAAGACGTGTTTTAAAGTGGAGATATGGTTCTTCTGTTGTAGTCATGCGCAATGCTCTTGGTTGGTCATCAATCAACAAGATAATTGAAAAAAACATGCTTATTTTATTTCATAATATACACCATTTAAAATGGCCAAACTCTATTCACAACGATATTCAGTTGGTAAGAGACAGACATTCAGTAAATACTAGAAATAGATTGTCCACCATCTATGTGTTATCCAGATAGAAAAGAGAAATAGGCAAAATAACATTTCGATTTAGAGCAATAAAGAAATTGAATAATTTGACTGAGCAAACCAGAGAAACCTTTCTATATATCCATTTTAACAATACTTTAAAACCATTTACATATAATGCATAGGAAAGTTGTGCTGGACTACGGTAGAGGAAGAATCAATATATAGTTTTAGACTGAGTATTTATTGGGTCACTATGTTAGTGTATTATGTCTGTTTGTTATATGTGAAAATGTGTTCGTATTATAAATTGTATTTTAATGTTTAAGGACTCTTGGAATATTTGTCCAAATGAGGACTAAAAGAGATCCAAATAGAAAAATATATAAAAAATTTAAATACTATTATTTCCACCATCCATTTCCATGCAGTTGCTGTAGCTCTCACTGCAGTGGAATGGCAACAGAGGGAGGGAT